>NW_017732208.1:453464-474093 GCF_001890085.2 Hipposideros armiger
CTCTTATAAGCCCTTTTCTTTCTTATCATGATTAAATTTCCTGGCCAGTATTTGTAATCAATTATTTTTTAACTGATTGCATGCTCTTTAGCTTATTTGTTTGGCAAAGCCTAGACTTGGACTACATCCAATTCTCCACCTAGGCTGCACCTGCTGATTGGGGCTGGAAAAAAATAAAAGAAGAAATCACAGACTGCTGACTAGCCTAATTCCTATAAATGAACCTCACATTATGCCTTTATACTGATCAGCAAGTGCACTTTATTTCTCCATTTCATGTGCTCTCTCATCCAAGACCATTAATAATTACTTCTCCCATTGTCAGTCTCAGTGGATGACCTTCAGTATTTCTCTGAGAATGTCAATATATTCCCCATATCAACCATCATATTGATATATTTAACAATATTCATATCTCCTGCCTTCTCTCCTCTTGCTATAGACAGTTGGCCTTCATCAATAAGGCTATTAGCTCAACCTCACACGAGCACACACACACACATGATTCTATGTTACTTCCCAGCACCTCTGGCCTACTCAAGGCCATTTCTACAGCAATAATGATCTCTATATGGTGTCCTGTATTTTTTCTTCAGATCGTTCCATTAGCATAAATACCTATATATAATTTCTTTCATCTTTAGAAAACCTTGTGTCCCCACTTATCCCACAAGCTACTCTAGTGGTTCCTTCCTCCTCCCCTATCATTCATGTCTTAAACTGTTTTCCATCTTTGTTCAGCCCACGTCAATCAGATTTTTACCTCCATTTTTATTAGGGAAATCCCTCCTGTCAAGGTCATGAATGACAACCACATGGGGACGGGACCTTTCATTTTCAATCTTCTTTTTATTAGCATTTCATAAGTATTTGCACCTGCCCATCACCCTCCTCCTTGAATCAATCAGCTTGTGGGACACAGTTTTATGCTGGGTTTTTCCCACCTCACTTTTTCTTAACTTTCTTTTTACCCTTTGTTCTTTGTTTATCTTTGTCCTGACCATTTAACTTTGGATTGCCTGGGGTTTAGTCCACCCTATCTCCTTTATTTATGGTCATTTTCCTATTTATCTTATCTGGTCCTGTGGTTTTAAATATCATGTGTATGTTAACAACTTCCAAATTATATAACTAGTATAAGTATCTGCAGGACATCATTGGCCAGCTTTCAAGAAGTTTACTTGTGGACATTTTATAGATATCCCCAAATCATACATAAAATTGAACTCTTCACTATCTGCATCTTAACCTGTTCTACTTTCAAGGTTCTCCTATCAGTTAATGGATATTCTTTCTTTGACTGTCTCACAGCTTAAATAATTTGGAGTCATTCTTAACTATACTTTTTCTCACACTCAACATTTAATCTCTCAGATGATATAGGTGACTCTACTTGCAAAACATATCTAGAATCAAATCAGAGCTCTCTCCCACTAAGGGCACCATACTGGTCCAATTCATTATAATCTCTTTCCTGGGTTATTTCAATAGCCTTGAACGCCTCTGTATGTTTCCGTCCTGTGCACTGAAGTGGGTGCTTTTGTGAACTGCCTAGGTTTCTCCTTCAGAATGAATAAATTCATTTCTGTATCTGCTGGAAGTGTTGCTTGTTGACAGGTCATAGCTGAATTCCTCCTTTGGGTGTTTCCTCAGCCAAAGCTGCCTTTCCTGAGAATATGCCTCCTCCCTGGGGCTTCCTTGTACCACCAGTTTGAACCAAATTGGGACATCCAAGTCCACAGCACCCTGGCACCAGCGGAGGTCATTGCTCCTAGAGTGTGATGCTAATAGCATTTGAAATTCTTTTTTGCCCCAATCCTGCTTTTCTCACTCCTCACAGGTGTTGTTCTTGACACTGCTCCTCAATAGATATTAGATATCCTGCATGCAAATCTCCATCTGAGGGGGTGAGTTTCTTGGGGGAATTTGATGTGCAATTTTTTCCACATCCGTCTGAAAATTAGCTTAGAAAGAGTCTTTTAACATGTTCTCTAAGTGATACAAGTCCTTACAGAGCTACAATATTCCCCCACTTTATTTTAAAGTGGAAGCTGAAATGGACTGCACAGCCGTACAAAACTTTGCCCTGTCCAGCCCCTTCCTTCCATCCATGCCCTGCCCTGATCTCATCTTCAAGTAGGCCTTCTTGCTGACTTCATTATGGCCATACTGGCTTCGTTGCTGTTCCTTAAACAGGTCAGACATGATGTCATGACTTACAGCCTTTGTGTGGCATTTCCCTCTGCATCAAACACTCTTCCCCCAAATGAATGCAAGACTTGCTTCCTTGCTGCTTTCAGCATTTCTTGTAGTGAGGTCAACCCTGACCACCTTATTAAAAATGGACACACAGGCCAGCTCATTACCCTGTTGCATATTTCATAGATATATTTATCTGCTAAAATAATGTCTACATGATTCATTGATTTATTAATGATATTTGATTCCCTTACATTATTACCAGAGTATAAGCTGTATGGAGACATGTTTTTGTTTGTTTTGTTTATTTCTAGACCTCTGATACACAGCAATAAGTGCTCATTAATATTTGTGAATGAATAAATGACATATCTTACTCCCTAGGATGAAAACACTGTAATGCTTTCTGCAAATATTTCTACTACTGGTAGGTAATAATTTCAGTTACACACACACACACACACACACACACACACAGAGAAATATATACTCTATAATAATTTATATGTTTATCTACTTAAACTATTTAAAATTTTCTAGTAGCAGAATCTTAATCTTCTTTCTGTAAGTTTGATTCCTGCTTTTAAAACATCATGTAGAGGTTTCCAGCTGCTCTTAAAATGAATTCAAAGTGCAGGTTCTAGCCAGGTTCATAATCAAAATATCCAACAGTTTCTTAAAATAATTATTTGAAGAAAATAATGAATTTTAAAGCAATGACCCACCCTCATACAAAATAGCTCAGCCTTTTTAAAAAAATATTCTCTTTGGTAACTCCAAGAAAGTAAAACTGGCCTAGATTTTCTTTTATGTTTTTATTACCAGGTATTAGTTAAATTTTACTGTATTTAATTGTCAAAATAGTAATATATATATTTTAAATTTCCAAATGGTAAAAATGTAAAAGTTCTCAAGAAGAGATATTTATTACATTGTAGTATAATAACTATCTTTGGTTTTAGATACATTGAATCTTAAATAATGAAGATGTGAGCCTGTCAATTAGGGGTCTTAGTTCTACATTTTGAGCTAATGAAATTGGCATTCCATTTGCCCCAGAATTTTTGGGGAATAAACAGGTAGTAATAAATGAGAAAAGAGCGATTCAGGTAGAAAGAAAGAAGTTAGCTAAACATTTTTCAAGTTAAAAATGTTTGCTCATTTTTTTTTGGTGGTTATTAAGGTAAAACAATTCTATAACTCAACTTTCAAAAGGCTTAGAAAATATAAAAAGCTGTTTTCCTTCCCGTCTATTAGGAACCCAATTCAACTCCCAGGGGGCAAAATTACAATATGTTCCTGTGTATCCCTTGTCTATCTATAGATATTTAAACAGATTTGTATGTGTATTCCTCCACTTGACCCCTTTCTAAACACAGATTGCTGCACACTACATACATTTTTCTGTATCCTGTTGTTTTAACTTATAGATATAGTATGAAGATTGTTCCCCTATTATATATATACAAAAGGATACTCATGCTTTTAATGAGATGATATTATATCTTGTATACTTGTGAGTATAAATATAGATACAGACACATGCACACTATAATTTATTTGATGTGTCTTTAGGGAAATTCATAGTATTTCCAAATTTTCTGTTATAAGAAAATACTATAGCAATTAATTTTATATATTTTTTACATGAGGAAGTCTATATATAGAAAGAGAGAAAGAGAAAAAATTCTTCATGTATAATGGCTAGGTTTAAGAGAATGGCACTTATCATTTTAAAAAAGATTTATAGAAACTGTCCATAAAATACCTATTATATTCATATTCTACCAGCAGTGTATGAGAGTGCTGGTTTAATCATGCCCTTGTTTGGGAGGCTTTATCAATAATAACAATACTGAATACATTAAAATAAAATTGTCCATGTGAGTAAAATTTTTTGCCTCAGAGGAGTAAAAATGTAAGATGAAGAGGGGTTAAGAGGAAAAGTTTTTGTTTCTTTTTTTCTCTGAAAAAAGATAAAAAAGAGAAACTTCTTGAAGCAGGGATTGCACATCCTATTAATGTTGACACTGGTATAGTGTCAGAAGCATGATAGTTGCCCAACGATTGTTATTATCATGAACTAAAGTAAATATAAAACTGAAGAATATGATTAAACTTAAAGAGACATAGCAGTACACTCCTAATTTTATAGAAAAACAATGAATTTGAAACCTGATTATGATATCACGAATATGTTGAAAGATTAGCGAAATGCCAGAGTACAGGTATTCACTGACAATTTAATTACAGCCACTCGTGTAATAGGACAGTGGCTCTTGACAGCACACACTAAGGAGGGAAGGGAATTGCTGGTGAGCTCAACTCCCTAATTGTATCTGAAAAAATCACAGAAATTGTCATAGCAAGCCATCCGTAATTACTAGGCAACTCTCCTCTGAACTAAATAGATTGTGCAAATGTGACCAGGAATAACAAAATATCAATGCTCTGTGGTTTCTCTTAGATTTTCGAAAGAACAACTCCTAAACTTTATCAACCTTTTCAATCAGGCAACCTGTGAGATTGTATATACCTTGGTAATACAAGTTGCATTTGTATCTGCTTCTGTTTTTCTCTGATTTGATTTGGAAGCTAGAGTATTAGTTCTGGTTTCTTGGCCTAATATCACTTTCATAGTTGTATCCTATGGATTTTAGTTCCCCAGGCATTTTCAAAGAAAAAAAAAGTGATTTCAATTTGCTACATTTAACTGTGTATGAGGTCACTGTTCTATTGCAGAAATGCTGTTTTACCTAAGGGGAAACTCTATGCAATAAGAGAAAACAGCCCCTCTGTAGACATTTGAGAAATTTGTAAAATAGCTGAGACAACAAAAAGAAAATGTAATTACAAAATACTATTATCACACAGGTATTTCAATTTAGCAACAGTATCAGTAATATCCATTTTGGTAGAATATTACCTTTTGGTTGATTTCACTTTCTTTGATATTTAAGATATAGAGTTTAATTTAAGTTCCAAACTAACAAAAAAATATATAAAATGAAATACAAAAAGATGTTAAAAATGTATAAATATAGTCCATTTTAAAATTATATTCTTCAGTGTAGTACGCATTAAATAATTTTTATCATTATAGTATTGTTATATGCAAAGTTGAAAAATTACCTTCATTTTTTTAGTTAATGACAACATTGAGTTAATGTGTGTGTCTAAAGGTCCTAAGTACATGTAACAGTAGATTTCTCCTTCCTGTGATGTCCTAGCTCTTCAGTGTGGATAAGACTCATCATTCTAGCAGGATCCTTTGAAAATACTATTATGAGCCATTGTGAAGATGATTAAATAGGTATTACTGCAGTTTGCTGAAAGTGAAGAGGAAAAGGACTTAAACGTTGTTTTATCCATGCCTAGGAAACGATGGATGGCAAGACTAGAACACTTACAGAACCTTTACTACCTGCCAGCCACTGGCGTTATTGAGCCATTTAATCCCCATAGGAGCCTATGGGGGTAGGTGCTACTATTGTTACCAGGGTTTTATTGATGAGCAAACTGAGGCACAGGAATGTTAACCAACTGCCCCAAGGTCCTACAGAAGCAAATAATGCTGCTGGGGCTTAAATCCAAATACAGTCTGGCTTTAGAGTCACTGCATAATGCCTAAAAGGAAAGTGTCAGATCAAGCTTTCATGGACTCCTTTTCTGAAATATATTTTGTTACTGAGAAATGGGGAGCACTTTCCCCATTAAAGTCCCTTCTACTGATCTCAGCTTTAAAGTTCCTGTCAAATTTGGGGAGGAATTATATGTGAAATCATGGAATTTTACTGTGATTTCAGTAAATATAGCCAAAATAAGTCTTTGGTTTTAATGACAGTTGAATATTCCTTCAAATTAAAAAAAAGTAATAACCCAGATATTTTACACTAAAATGTAAATGTTTTCACTTGAACAAAACAAAGCAAGCAAAATTAGGTTGCTTTAAGCAAATAAATTTGCACTAATATCTCTATCTATAAAGTGGATTTATGACCTTAACTATTCTGATAATAGGCCTCCTTATCCATTATAAGACTGTCTTGATAAATTTTGTTAATTTATCATTTCTTTACTTAACATTAAGTTAGTCATAAGCAAGACTTTCTATTAATAATATAATATACTGACACTTAAGAGTACACATATGACAGAATGTTTATTGCATTTCATTTTAAGTGATGTTATTAAACAATATCTGCAGGTTTTCCCATAATGAAAATGTTTCAACAGGAAATAAGTTTTACTGTTGTAATTAAATACAATTTAAAATACTGTATTCAAATAATATGCATGCTGGTTAAAAATAAGCATACATGTTTGTATATTTATAGCATTTTTGTGGTTGATTATTTGAGAAAACTGAATTTTGCAGCAAATGAGATTGTACTACCTGACAAGTTTATAATTTAGGGTTAATTATTTTTTTACTAATTTGTCAACTTAAGAAAAAGTTCCAAAGGAAAGTCCATCTATTTATTTATTTTAAACATATTTCCCTATGTAAAAAGTCTAAAATAAAATAGACATATTAAAACAAATCTGAAGATGGTTAACTAAAACTTACTCAAGCCAATACATAATTGACTTAGGAACGCCTATCATTTTTGTATGATAGACTTGGAACTCTATATTTTCATCTAAAAAAGTCAAGTGAAGCAAAGCACACTATATCACATGCTACTAATATATTTTGCCCTATATTAATTTTGCAAATGGAATTTTTAAAAGATGGCAAAAGAATCAACACCTAGCTTTGAAAGTTCTTTTGTTTTTCAGTGAATAATAATAATAGCTTAAGCTGCTGACTGACCTGTTCCAGAAACTGTTGTAAGACAGATGTCTTGACAGAATGCTTTTGAAGCAATCGATTTCAACTCAATGGCTTAAACAACCAGGAAATAAGATAAATGTATTGCATCTAGAAACTTCTTATGTCTCTAAATATTAGGTGATCATGTATTATTGTATATTTAACATTTTAGAAATACAATTGGTACAGATAAAAGCTGAATATTGATTGATTTGGTTTCAGATTTGTTTGCTAGATATGCCTGTTATTATCTATGAGTTTTATACAATAAGCCCTAAGAGTACTGGAGGAACTAATTATTTCCCAAGTATTCTTTTTGTAATACCATGGCCATGATGGGTTTTTTTGTGAATATTAAGTAAGGTGGCATCAAAGAAATGCACAGAACAATACCAGAAACAGAGAAGAGGTTCAGAAAATATTTGGTGAATCAGAATTTAGAAACAAGGTATCTGGGACACTGACACTGAATGACTTTTGCCTGCTTCATAACATTGTCTAGGACATTATATTAATGTTTTTATTAATATTTTCACATGCTCACTATAAAAATGTATACTGTATAACTAGACATACACACACACACACACACACACACACAAACACACACACCAGGTCTGACAATTAAGATTGCAAACTTGTTGCAATGATGTTGCTAACCTATTTTGATATGAGAGGGATTATTCATTATGAATTTGTACCAACTGGACAAACAGTTAACCAACTTTACTATTTGGAAGTGCTGAAAAGGCTGCATGAAAAAGTTAGATGACCTGAACATTTTGCCAGCAATTCATGGCTCTTGCATCATGACAATTGCACCAGCTCACAGGGCACTGTCTGTGAGGGAGTTTTTAGCCAGTAAACAAATAACTGTACTGGAACACCCTCCCTACTCACCTGATCTGGCTCGCAATGATATCTTTGTTTACCCAAAGATAAAGGAAATATTTAAAGGAAGACATTTTGATGACATTCAAGACATCAAGCGTAGTACTATGACAGCCCTCATGGCCATTCCAGAAAAAGAGTTCCAAAATTGCTTTGAAGGGTGGACTAGGCTCTGGCATCAGTGCAAAGCTTCCCAAGGGGTGTACTTTAAAGGTGACCAGTGTGATATCCAGCAATGAGGTCTGTAGCACTTTTTCTAGGATGAATTCACGTACTTATTTGTCAGTCCTCATGTGTGTGTGTGTGTGTGTGTGTGTGTGTGTGTGTATTGTTTTGAATGGTTTAATTTATAACATTTTGATAAAGTCATTGTAAAATTTTATGGCCTAGGCAGTAGTCCCTTTTCTGAAAATAATGTGCTGAGAGACTAAGCTTCTAATTCCTTATTGGAAAGAAATATTTTTAGAGTGACGAACAGAGAACATCTTTGTAATATTTTGTCTTCAATTCCATGTTTCCTTTTTTCCCTTGATATATAGATATTACTTTACCAAAGCAGAGTTAACTCTGTGATGTACTCTAAGCTTTCTTTTAAACTTCTGTTTGGCTTGGGAAGCAGTGAAAAATGGGCAAAATAAAAATAGTCAAAAACAGGGAGGGAGTACCATCAATAAGATTAAACAAGATTTAATTAATCCGCAAAGTGAATTTTCAACTGTGTCATTGAGAACTGTCTATTATTTTTAAGACCTGAGAGACTGAGGAGATTAGATGTATCACAAGCTTAGAATGCTAGAGGAATGTAATTATATTCATCTACATAGTGATTTATCTTAATAACATAGGAAATTGTAGTCCTTATAGTTTTAGGTTGCTTTTGAAAGGAGATGTTAACTAAATTAAGTTTTAGTTAAATGGTCCACAAGTATCTCATGGAGAAGATTCTGAAAGGATAGAAAATTTGTGGAATACCTTTAGATATCAAAAGCTGTGAGAAAATATGCATTAATGGGTAAAATAAAAAATGTAATATTAATGTGAATTTTTTATTAATCTTTTCATATGGCCCACCTATAAAATCTGCACACTGTATAACAAGTCTTCATTATATATTAAACAAATACCTGCTGCTTTCTGTGCTTGTGGTGTCTCGGACACTGAAACGAGTGGGCTTTTAGGCAGCAGTTGTATTTGAATTACGGTTGTCGTTTTTTAAAATAAATAATAAAATCTATTTCTATTTAACTCAAACTTTTTTCTAGTGGTATAACTGAATTGTTTTAACAGAAACCCATCTTGTATTAAAAAGTTAAGACAATGATAGGTCAATTAAGATTGTTTAGCCTGGGCAGAAAATAATGAGAAATGTTTAAATATTCAAGTAACTGAAAAAAAAAATGTTGCTCCCATGTGTTTACTGGTGATTAAAATTTTAGCTGGGTATTACAAAAATGACAATTGGCTTGAAACATAGTAAAGTTTTACACTTGGGCAGATTAAGGAATGAAATTTTTTATAATATGTTTAGCTGTATAAATCAGTATAAACATGATATTTGACAAATTTACAAAGGAATATATATATATATATATGTAGTGCCATCAGAGAAGATGGCTATTCTTCTGAAATATAATTCCCTAACTAATTTAATGTATTTTCCTGGCTTATGTTTTTATTCATTTTTTAGAAAAATAATACCAAATATGATCTCTTTATTGTGTGTGCATGTAAAAGTTTTGGATATTATTAATACTTTATACTGGATACTTTAAAAATATTCTTTATACAGCTATTATAAGAAATAATTAAATATCAGTGCCCATTTAGCTCTTGATTTTCCTAAATATTTTATAATTTTAAATGGTAAAATGCTAAAAAATAATTTACTACATGGTTAATCTTATTACACTTATATTTGTATATAACAACAGAAAAAAATTGTGCATGGCCTTTATCCTTTGGAAAATGGCTTATTTTTTCTAATAGCAATATATGTCAAGATGCTGAGACAACAGCTTCTTTATCTTTCTGAGCCTCAAAGACGGTGTAGCTCATTCCATTAGCACCAAGAAAGCAGGCCATCAATTACCACAGTGTGTTCAGGCATGTCTGCAGCTTGACATTGCCTTCCTCTTAGAGTATCCATCATCCAGAAATATCCTGAGTACTGAGGGACAGACTACAGAGAAATTAATTCCCAAAATAGAGGCACACAGTTTTTTTACTGTTAATATTGGATACACGGTTCTGTTGTCCCAGTTGAATTTCTACCTCATCCATGAACTCAGAGATCATCAGGAAGAATTTCATGCTTTAGAAACTATGGAAAGTTTACATATGTTGACTTAGTATATAGAATTTTAAAATGGTATACAAGTGGGATAAAATTAATGGAAAACAATCTGAAACATGAAAAAAGTATTTTCATTTTTTACATCATGCATTTCATGAAATAATAAACTTTAATAAGATAAATTTGAAGAGTTGTTTATAAATGGGCACTTTCAGGTCTGATAAATATGTTATTTTCAAAGAATATGCTTAAAGTGATGACCAGTCAAGAAATTTTTCATTGTCATACTTTTACTGTGTAACATAGGACTACAAATAATGTTTACATTGCAAAGGGAATGGACATGTTGAAAGGTACAAATTGCAATGTCTTTTTCTGCCTAGGAATATTAAGTTCTCCAAGGGAATAAATTAGACATAGGGACGGACTATTTAAATGCAATGCCCATTCAGAGTATTAATTAAGTATAAGAATGTTCTGGTGCACACTCATTGAGATCATTCAGCATCAATTCAAGGTCTTACTGTTGAGGTAAAGACATCAAGGAATTTCAGAACCTATAATAATTTTTCTTGGAAAAAGGAAATGAAAAAATGGAAGGGAAAATGTCTTGCAATTTAATATGCAATTCATCTATTTTCTTACCTTAACTTCTAAAGTAGTATTGATTGATTAGACTGTAGGCACATATTTTTTTACTCTGGTTCAGGTTTGTTTTTTTTTTTTAAATTAAAACTTTGATTATGTTACTTAGAGTTAGATAGAAACAACATTGAAATATGTCTTCACTTTAGGATAGCTGTATTAGACAATGGTAAACAACATATTCGTATTTTGGAAAATGTGACCAATAAACAAATGCTAAGGTGAACCTGAAGACAAATTAATTCCTGTGGATCTGCAGCTGTGTTAGAATAATGCTCTCACACAATGTGCAATGAATGGCCTCATCCCCGAAACATATGAATATTATGTTACATGGCAAAAAGAACTATGCTGATGTAAGGGCATGGACCTTATAATAGTGAGAGTAGCCTGAGTTATCCAGGTGGGCCCAATCAAATAAGATGATTTCTTAAGAGTGGAAAAATGTCTCCAGCTGGAGGAAGGAAAAAAAACGCAGAGATTCAGTAGAAGGGAGTGGGAGAGGTTGGAAGTCTGAGAGGGATTCCACCTGCCATTGGTAGGGAGAGGGGAGACACCTGGACAGCATGAGCATAAATGCAGGCACCCTCGAGGAACAGTTGAGAAGCAGCAAGGGCGTGGGTTTCAGGCCCGGGAGCTGAAAGCCTCCACAACCAGGAAGAGTGTGGAAGCTCTTTCATTCCCAACGCCTCCTGAAAGGGACACAGCTTGGGTGACACCAGTTTTGGCCCTCTGAGACCCTAAGCAGAGAACCATCTGAACCAATCTGGATTTCTGACCTACAAAGGTTAGTTCATAAATATGTATTGTTTTAAGTTGATAAATGTGGTAATTTGTTAAAGCATCAACAGAAAAGTAATATATCAGTATAGAAATCTCTGTCAAGAGTATTGTTTCTAATGAAAGAATCAATGTTACGTGGTTAAAAGTTTGAAATGTACTCAAGGACGTTATTAAGATTGTGCATACATTCTAATGTTAATATGAAGAATGAAAGAAAAGCATATTCACACACATGTTATTAAAACAATTTTTAATGCAGTTATGGGTACAGTATATTTCAATATCCTTTCAAATGTGAAATTAGGGAAAACTAATATTCAAAACTGCATGTGAGTAGAAACAGTGAAGCTGCCTGGTGTTCTATTTGTTGTAATAGCCCATTTAAAGAGTCTGATGTAGAAAATGGGGAATGCAGATTCGGATCTTAGTAAACCTCCACTCCAGGATAAACTCATATCTAAGCTTCTTCTAAGTGAGTGCCATTAGCAATGAAACTGCTCAGTTGACCTGACTTTTGAAAAATGTTATTTCCTCTTCCTCATTTCAGATAGGAAAAAAAGTTTGCAGATAGGAAAAAATAATAATTTTTCAAAGTCCTCTTTACTCATTGAAATGCCCAAGTGAGAACCAATACAATGTTACCATTTCTGGATATATAACAGCAAAACCTTCCTGCATCTGCTTCATTGCTTATCAAAACACTCTTGCTTTTTTGTATTTCGAATATTGCTAAGAGCACACAGACTTGCATTGTAACTTAAAACTGACTTTCTTTTCATATTTTGTATCTAGCTGCCTAGATCCCAAGGTCATCTCTTAGCTCTTTCTGTAGGTTTTGATGAAATGGTAAATTAAAAAAAAATATAGGGATCTAAATTTCTTCTGTGACAATGCAAACAAATAACTTACATAATATTTTAAACTGTCAATTTAAAATATGAAGGCATCTCGACCTAAAAACAATGGGAGATAAGGACTTAGTTGACCAAACAAAATAATACAAGATTTAAAAGGCAAAGTATTTTTTTTAAATATTGGGAATAAGAGGTAGTCCTTATTAACTGAAATAGTGAAATTGCAAATTGTAGAGAATGCTAAATTCTTCAGATGATTGTAATTATGTACCCACTTTAACCCTTCTGTGCATTATAGTTATAGCATACTCATAACCAGAAAAAGGTAATGAACCTTACATTTTATCATCCAAAATGATCTTTTCATCTTGAATACACTCTTTCTTGCTCATTGGATTTGTAAATTCAGTAACAATAATAGTAATAACATTTTGTCTAATACAGAAGGCCATTTTTTGAAAATAAAAAAGATAATCAAAATAGAGTTTTTGGTTGTAGTTCTAGTACAGAGAACAAATAGCATATTAGTATTTTAAAGGCAAAAACAGACCAATAAAATTAATATACATCAGTGTGATATAATTTAATTGTTTTAATATGAATTTGAAGTATCTGCAAGTCATAATGTGGTAATTTTCTAAAGATAGTAAGGTTCTGAATCTCCAATGTAAAAAAAAAAATCCATTCACTACATACAGTATGTAACGAAAGAAAACCTAATTTGGAAGTATGTATAGGAAAGAAATCAATTGTTAGACATCAAGTCATTTAAATATTATATGCTTTGTACTTATCTAAACATTACATTGTAAATAGAGTAGTTAAGACAAAAATATAATTATGCTGAGCGATAAAATTTAATTCAAATACCTTAGTAATAAGCATGCCTAACTTACATTTTAATATATTGACTTTTAATGGTATTTTCAAATTCATCCTGTGGTTTTTAATAAGATTCTGCTATACCAGAGGTCGGCAAACTGCAGCTCGCGAGTCACATGTGGCTCTTTGGGTACGTACATGTGGCTCTGAAGTAAAATTGAAAATAAAAATAAAACTATCATAGTTTCATTTATAAATTTTTTAAAGGATATTATTTACATAATGGTGATTTCATTTGTTTTATTGCTCTCGAGTAATCTTTAAATTGCTGTGAGGGACAGGGTTGGCTCTCCTATCTCAAAAGTTTGCTGACCCCTGTGCTATACAATAGTGATGCCCCGAAAACAATCTAAATACCTTAAAATACTTCCTACTAAAAGTCATAAATGATAGAACATAACAAATTGTCTATTAATATGACATGTACTCTTGTGCCTCCTACATACATAACCTCTGTGATGGTTAGATTTATCTCTGAACTGTGTAGGCTACAGGGCCCAGCTATGTAATCAAACACTAATCTTGATGCCGCTGTGAAGGTAGATGTGGTTAGCAGCGACGCAATCAGTTACCATTAAGAACAGGGGATTACTCTCAATTATATGGTGAGCCCCTTTCAGCCATCTGAAAGACTTTAATAGCAAAACCTGAGGTGTCCCTGAGAAAAAGTTCTGCCTCAGGACTGCAGCGTAAAACCCTGCTGGTGGAAACACAAACTGCCCTGTGTTTCAGACTTGCCAGCTCCAGGACCATGTGAGCCAAATTCTTGAAATAAATCTCTTTACATGTAAAAAAATGAATAATAAATGAGAGAGGGAGAGTCTATTGGTTCTGTTTCTCTGGTGAAACCTGATTGATACAGCATCACATAAAATAAAATGTACAAGTTAGAGGCATTCAATAATACTGCAAGAAAAGTTATTTTTGACACTTAAAAATAGAATTTACAAAACCTCTTCCTAAATTTACAATTTTACATTCTGTTCTATTGCTTTAATACCACCAGACTCTGATATAACACATACGACCCTGAGAGCTTTCTCATAAGTTCCTGTGAAAATAAATAGGAAGCGCATTGGAAGTAGAGCTAAAGTTTTAATTCCTTTTCTGTTTAGGGCTTACATTTCCTTGGGCTTTTCTAGCTACATCTGTCTGTGAGTTTGCATGCTTTCTGTATTTCTAAGTGGATTCTTGTTTGTGATTAATACCTACAGAAGTATCTGGACCTGTTTATTCTGTGGTTATTTTGATAAACTTTTTTCAATATAAATAGTGGTAACCATGTGTTCCATACTAACAGAAAAAAGAAATTCATCATATGTAATACCTGATGATTAAATGTTGTCACTTTACTATTATTTGAGATAATGAAATGCAAAGGTATTTTTTTATTCTTCTAATGCTGTAGTATTAAAAAGCCAAACTCTTCATTTCTCTTTTTTTTCTTCCATCCTCTTTCCTCTTCTAACATCAGGTAACAATGGAAGATGAGACTAGTGGAGTATTGTCAGAGATTTGAAATGAATTAAAATAGTTAACAGCCAAGAATTAAGTCAGTTGCTACATAAGCCTACACTAATAAAACATTCATTTCGGTGCTTTGTGATTCTGAGTCTGTATGCCACATGATTGGGAATCACATGAATAGAGAACTAAATTCAGACTGTCAGTTTCAAGAAAATCCCAGCGTTTCAGATGTTTTTAAAAAATGGAGGAATTGGGGTAATATATGTGTAGCATATACAAATCAACATTGAAATTTATGCATCTTTTGTCCTTTTTATAAATCCATAAACTAATTTTCAAATCATGTTATAGAATTAACCTCCAGGAATTAATTTAGTGAAGGATAACTTAGCTTAGAAATGAGCAGCCAATATGTGAGGCAATAGGCCATAAAATATGTTAGTCAGCAGTTGAGATAAATTTTGGTATAATAGAGTTGAAGGTGTGGATTACCAAAATACGAAAACAGTAATATTTTGAATGATTAAAGCATAAACAAAAATCTGTCAATTAAGAGGTTTATTTTCTTCCTAGAAGTAAAAACTACAGATAAAACCTATATATTTGAATATCTTTAAATATATATTTTAATGTTTTTCTTAGAAATAACTTATATACACTGATAGGCATTTTATACATATTTACTCTTTATTGTTTGGCACAATGAGAACTAGCATGCATAAGTAACTTATATTAGCAAACACAAATTAAATTATGTTATTTATATTCAAATAAAAATCAATCCACTTTAAAAAAATTAAAAGCAAAAAGAGTAAAATGTTTTTCTGAAAAACACTGAGTTAAAAAGAATTAAATTATTGTGATATGATATCCCCTAAGATTGTTTGATATTAATGTGTTTCTTCATTATGATCTTAATATACATGTAGGAATGAAATAGTAAGTAATGAGTATTGAGTGATCATGCAGTATTGAGTGAAAAATAGAAAGAAAATTAGAAAGTTTTATTTTTGAAATTTTTGCGTAATTTTACTCTACTGTCCACCCAGCCACTCAATTATACATAATTAATCACTTTAAAAATAATTCAGATTAATGACTTGGATTAAACCAAAAGGAGACCCCATCTTTCTCTATGAACGTATATTTTTATGGAAGATGTAAAAAAATATGAACTTTATATAAAATGCCCTTTTTATAACTAAAAATTTAGGCCCCACTGGAAGTGCTTAGATTTAGCATTTATGGAAAAACTATCATGTACTTTATACACAATGTATTTGAGAGCTATTCATAATGGTGATTGAAATAATTTCATATTTCTAATTTCAGAATGATTAAATGTTACATGTACACATTTCCCATTTATATTAGTGCCTGAAACATTTAGAGGAAAACCTATACTTATGATTGCCTCCATCAGGTGGTGGTCAAATTTATTTGTTTTCAATTTGTGTTCAATTCAAACAGTAAATGTTTAATATACTGCAGGCAGGGCTTTAGCTACTGTGGGTGTTGGGAAGTAGCAGCTGTTGACGCAGTAGCACAGACAAGAGAAGCCACTCATCGAGTTTTGTGCATCCTGGGCCCTCCTTTTTCCTTGCACTCAACAAAGAAGTGAGAATGTTGAGTTTGTTGAGATGGTTTGATACTGCAGTAATTGATACGCAAAGGTTGAATGCTGCCAGCATCAAATCCGTTAGTGGGACTCAGCCACAGCCACAACTGTGACAACATGATCAAGATGGGATGTGTCAGAGGACCTAAGACCTTCCTCCTTCCACATGATGTCAACCTCACTATTCAGTATCCAGGTCCACAGAAAACCCTCATCAGATTTCTAGAGAAGGGTAGGTTTGTGGGTTGGATAGGAGAAAGTTGAATGAGTTCTTTTCTGATGGCCTTTTAATTTTCCTGAGAAGGAAGAAGATTGAAAGGAAGAAATGTGCAAATTAAAGGTTAAGAAATTGTAGGAGTTAATTGTAGGCAGGACTGGGATCCTGAATGTGATTAGAGACACAGATACATTAACTTACCACACTGCCTTGCTGGTGAACATTCCTTGCTCGTCTGCTCCAGTATTATTAATGACAATTCTGTCAATCCAGAGTGGCAGGTTGTGCTGGATGAATGAAGAATTAAAGCCCAAAGGAACTGAGAGTATGGGTAAAGAGTGATTTCAGTGATAACCCAAGCGTGAGAAAAAGAAGGGAGAACAAGAAGAGGAAAACAGAAAATGAGATAGAAGTGGGATCAAAAGAACAAAGTAAAAATGAGATAAAAGAACAGATATGCTAGAGATATAGAGTCTCAATGTTGGAAGATTGGGATCAAATAGTATAAAAATACAACTGATTATGTTAGTGATAGAAGAGTTCCATAGAATGTTGAACTCTATTGATGTTGGCTCATGTGTTTGAGATCAACCTGAAGGAAAAGTTCCTTTTGACTTAGATCTGCAGATTTTCACTTGTTCTTTGCTTCCACTGTCCGTTTCTCCCCTCAATGTCAGACCACCTTGTACCAATCTTTATCCCTCTACAGAATAGCATGTAGAGCAAAGAAAGTTATGGTCCAGTTACTGCTGGATCCTGCTAAAATGTTGCCCAAATCTTACGCACAACCAATTTGTTATAAAGGTAACTCCAGTGCCTTCCTATGTTAACCATCCGAAATAGTATTTGCATAATAGTGGGAGCCTTATATTATTACTTTCATGAAACTATAAATGGCAGAACTATTGTATGATTGAAATTCAGAGATGAGGAAAATATTGGTTTCCCTTTTGTCACTCATGGCTGTGCTTTTGTGATATTGCCCATCCAACTATTAAGGCCTCCAGGGAATTCTAGGTTTCAGAATAATACAGCTCAGAGTTGGCAAGTAAACAGCATGAATGCTGCCTAATTGGTAACTGCATTTTACTAGCTGTGTAGAGAATTAACCAAAGAATTCTTCTTGGCATACTGTCTCAAGCAGTCACTATCGATTCATCAGAATTTGTACTTCAGAAGCAAGCTATTTGACATTTATCTAGCCCTTTCTCAGAAAACTCAGAAGGATTCCACATAATTGTCTTTGGCTCTAGTACCACAGGCAAATGCTCAAGGACATGTTACATCTAAAGGGACAAGGATGATTTCATTTGATGACATTCGCAAGCACAGTGGGCTTCCTGAATTCAAATCAGTCCAAGACAGATCTCTACAGAGGTGAACCCAGACTTTCTTCTTTTCCACAAAGGTTTCTGTTGGGCCTTTTAGATTTTGGATTTCACATTGTTATGGGTACACTGATTCTATTCTCCATCATGGCTATATATCTCACTACCCCATATTTGATGTAAAACAAACATTTATGTACCTTGGTAGCTATTTGTCTTAAATACGAAAGCATTCTACAAATGTATATAAAAATTGCATATCACATATGTTTTGTGATATTATTCTCAAAATAAGTACTGTACATCTAATCAGTGTTAACTTTGTGTGTTTATTCCAAAATGTAAATTAGAGGAATTTCTAATGCACAAAGGAGAGACATTTTAAGTTGAATATAGTTTGCATTAATTTTTTGTAGTATTGTAAGTAGATTTTCAGATAAACAGGGGTTTGGTTTTATAATAGTCACATTTCATCAACTTCCATATAAATATGGAGATATATATTATATATGGGCCTGTCTGGGCTCTCTATACTTGTGTGTAGAAATATTTGGTTGTATTTGCACTAATACAACATTGCTTTAATTATACTAATTGTTTATATTAAGAATTCTGATTTGTTATAAATCATTTGGTTTTCAGAAAGGAAATGTCGTTTTTGGCTTGCATTTTTTCCATTATTTCACATTTACTATTACTACACACTTTAGGGCTTGTTTGTGAGGGAAAATATTATTTAAGCATTTCCTAGTGTTCCAATGTTATTTTACTCATCATATTGCCCCTTTTGTGGACTATACCCTTCTGTTTGCTTCTTTTCTTTCTCCTTCTCTCTCTCTCTCTCTCTCTCTCTCTCTCTTTCTTACTAGGCAAAGGACTTTATTAACCTTTGTTTCAAACTTTATTCCCAAGCTTCTTCATCTTAACTAGCTGCAAAGAATTATTTCTGTATAAGCAAAAACTGAAAAGAGCTGCAGTGTCCAAGGGGCTTGGGCTTAAAAATATTAGAGATTGAGATTTTATCAGATCCATGAACAAAATTTGAAAAAACAGTCATAATATAAAATGGTAGCTCCCAGTAACTTCTTCAGGTTTTATCTTCTTCAGAAGTTGACTCAATTCAGTTTGCTTCACACTTGGAAGCCTCATCAAAATTCCCCACCAGATCTGGAACTTCATCATCATCCTCTCCGGTAGCAAGTGGTGCTTTCCCATCCCCAGATGGTTTGGGCAGAGCTCCAGCCAGCCTCTTTGAAGCAGTAGACTTTGTGCACCAAGCTGGTTTAAGATGCCGGGTAGCCTTTCTGTCAGCTGCTTGGCTTCAGTGTGGCCTGTGATGGTGAAAGTGTTTACTGTCAGTGAGAGCTGAACGTCAGGGTTATTAAAGTCGATCACTGTTCCTTGGTTTGTGAACATAGTCACCTCTTTAATACCAGAAATATTGTTTACCCGTAACTTCTTTAAGGAGAGCTGAAGTTTTTCATCATCTGCTGTAGCTGTTCTGTGAACTGCTTTCTGCAAGCCGTTCCTTTCCCACCAAGGCTCAACGTGTGCCCACAGTTTGGTGAGTTTCTCCTGGTTGATGCTAGTTTCTTTCTTCTAGTTGGAGAGGACATGGGGCCACGCGAGGTGCTAAGAGTGGCACTCAAGGGGTCTGGGGCAGCCCAGCTGAGAATAAGCACACACATGCAGGCATGCAAGATGGAAGATAGAGCTTGTTGTTTCTTTAGAACTAAAAAAAAAAAAAAAAGGAACATCTTCACTCCATAACTTGAAGTTACAACACAGAATGTGAAATTTTGGTTTAACATGTACCCTACTAATACGTAATATTACTATTTCAGTATGACTACGGTGACTGCTTTACAGTCTTTGTTTATTTTTTGCCTACATATATCCTTTTAAACAGAATCATGTGGTAAAAAGTAGCCTGCCCAGTTTGGAGAACTGCATGTGTTCTGTTCCTGATTCTCATGTGGGGCTTAGGCGGCCCACTGATTCGGCTAATGTGGCAGCTTATGAAATTCCAAATGTATAAATCACTGGACATATTTAAGCAGCAATAATATGTAAGCAAATTTTACAGAAGAAAATAAGACATATAAAAATAATAAGTGATGATTTTTATTTCACAGGGGAAACTGCCAAATTTTCTTAAACAAGCGTCTCAGATATGATTTAGTTGGCCAGAATGTGCAAAGCTGTTTTACCAGAAATATTGCTTCTGTTAAAATACAGGTTACATGGAATGACTTCTTTGACCATTAGCTTCATGTTGTAATACTTGATATCATAAATTCTTTGATCTTAAAGATTATTTAACTTCATGGAGCCATACTCTCTTTATTTAAAACAAATGGGAAAAAAAACCCTGTATGAAAATAGTACTTTAGGAGAAGGGACGAGACAATATAAATTGATAACTACAATAAGGCCTCAAGGATAGAAAAGACAGTCTGGGGAATATAATCAATTATGTAGGAAATATTTTTTTAGGGGGCCAGATGGACTTATGTCTTGTGAGGGAGACCACTTCATAGACAATGTAGAGGCCTGACCACTGCACTGTATATCTGAAGCTGATGTTGAATAATATTGTATGTCAACTGTAATCGCATATATATATATATATATAT
>NW_017732208.1:478143-482351 GCF_001890085.2 Hipposideros armiger
TTTCTTTCTTTTCTTTCTTTTCTTTCTTCTTCCATTAAAATTGTAACAACTACACTTTGTAGAACTGGTCAAGCTTCAAAGCTGACATAACATCTGTCTCTATTCTGCCAAACTAACTTTTTTTTTTTTTTTTTGTAAGTGCAAAGCTTGAGGCTGGGGATATTGAGCTTGTGTTTAGCCTTTTCTGCAAACTAAAATAGTACATAACATAATCAAAGTTTTTCAGAGGCCTATTTTGGTACTATAACTTTAAATAATTATCAGGACTTTATAGATATATGAATCACCCTGACTGATGTCTTTAGAATTTAGCAATTAAACTGGTATAAAGCTGGGATAAGACCTTATTATGGATTTTGAATTTATGGATTTTTAATACCATTAAAGTATAATTTCTCAAATTTAAGGAAGATATAATTATAATTATTGAGACTTTGAAGATGGAATACTGAATAAATAGCTTGACGATCAGAAGTCAGAGGTGTGTTAAAAGGTAACTTTTTCAAGAGCTTATCTGAGCATACATTGATTGGTATGGGTCCAAAGATGGTTAGGAGTGCTCCACAGACTGGAGCCAAAGGGGAGGTTTTATAGGAAAGTCATGAAAGCTAAGCTAGGACATTATTTGATTGGCTATAGCTTAAGCAGTTGCCTTATTTGAGAAAACCTAGCTTGCTTTTGTAACTGGTTGTTTTTAAATTTCATTTTCTCGGATTTGAGTGTGTTGACTCTGGCTTAGGTTTTCTTGTGCTTAGTTCAGCTACCAAGGCATTAGAGCTACCTCCTTGTTTAATTACTTTAATAGGTAATTGTTGTCTTTGTTTGTTTGTTGTTGTTTTTATTTTTACTGAGGAGAGAAGGTAAAAACACAGTAAAATGATACTGCTTTTTATTAATACATATTTTGCTTTTAAAGAACTGTACAACTAATATCATGGTATACCAGATCTTTTAAAATATTTTCAAAAAATGAGCACTTAGAACAGCGGTTCTCAACCTTCCTAATGCCGCGACCCCTTAATACAGTTCCTCATGTTGTGGTGACCCCCCAACCATAAAATTATTTTTGTTGCTACTCTATAACTGTAATTTTGCTACTGTTATGAATCATAATGTAAATATCTTTTTGTTTTCCGATGGTCTTANTATATATATATATATATATTAGTCACGGGATGTGGAGTATCATGTGGGAATGGAGTCAATGGAATCGTAATAAATATGTATGATATCGGTGGGGGAGACAGTGGGTGAGGGGAGGGGGTTGTCACTGTGAGGGGTGAAAAGGATAACTATTGCATTGTTTTGTACACCTGAAACTAATAATAAAAAAAAAGAAAATAGTACTTTATATTTGTAGTTTGGATTAGGGGAAATAAACTAGGGAACTATATTGTAAGCTATTACTATATAAACTATGAAAAGTTATTATATCTGCTACATTACAGTTCCCAGTTTCCTACAAGATTGTCAGATTTTTTTAATTTTATCCTTTCATTGTCATGTCATATAAACAATTACATGAGGTGCAGAAGTCAGCAACACATTTCAACAATTTATTTCTAGTGAGATTTCTAATGAGTTTTTTTTTCCCCAAGACCTATTTAAGAGGCAAAGTAACAAACTTTAATCTGTTACTTTTAATCAATTGTGTTATAAAACACTGACAATTTTAATGTAACGTTTTATGTTTTTAGTTTTTTATTAGGTGGTAAATTAGACACTGGGGGTATACTGCTGTTTATATATAAAAAGAGTATAAAAGAAGAAATCAGGCATTTAAGAACAAATAGCAAATTTTTGCAAAAGTATATTTAAAATAGCTTTCTTTGTAAGTTTTGATTTGAATAAAACAAAACTGTTATTCCATTGTCACTCCTTTATCCACTCTCACTTAAGTTTCTAAGAGATTAAAAAAAAACCACATTAATATTTCCACTTCCACCTCTGAATATTTGTCAACTGAAGATTATCTACCCTCCACCCACAACCCACAAAGGGCATGTTATGGCAGGTTTACTGAGAGTTTTACCCACATAGAGTAGGTGAGATTTAGAGCACCAAAATCTCAGGCAAACACAGTAGAATCTCCCTCTGCCCAATTTACAAACCAAAATCTTTCTCTCTCATCAAATTAGGAGCCTCATTCTTATAGGATTTTATTTCTTCCACAATAATTGAGTATTATTGCCTTATCATAACTTAGAAACTCAGATCATCAATTTCTGATGACCTGTCATATCACATAAATTATAATATTCATACCAAAGAATGCATTATTTCATTACATTTTCCTGGAAGCTTTTCCCAATAAGAATGTCCTAACATAATTTTCTAATGTGTGTGTGTGTGTGTGTGTGTGTGTGTGTGTGTGTGTGTGTGTGTATATATATATATATATATATATATATATATATATATATATATATAATTAGCTGCCCCTTTCCATACTAAAGTTTACTGCTACAACAAGTCTGTTATTTGTTTTATATTTTATTCATTTCCATTTTTCTCACCAAAAAACCTGTTAATTTTCTAATTTTTCAATTTTAAAAATCTTTCACTCTTATTATGGAAAATTAGCTTTTAGTCTACCTAATACATATCTCCCTCAACCCCATCCCCAGACACACTACTTAATGTCCCATCCTCTCTGTACATTATGTAACATTTTTTATAAAATTCAGGGTTTAATTTTTATATCTATATACATTTTGTTAGTGTGATATGGTTCTGTTTTCTCTCTTATGTAACATTCCCTTGAGGTTTTATAATCTAACTTTTTTTCTCACTTTTTTTTCCATTAGTTTCAGGTGCACAAAACAACATAAAAACCTGAATAAATGAGCAAACTAAACAAAAATAGTCTCAGAGATACAGAGGAAAATTGAATCTAAATTTTTGTATTCTTTTTTTCTATTTGACTTCATTAAAAAAAACACAGAAGAATTACAATCTCAATACAGAGAATAAAATCAGATAGTATCAGTTTCATTTCAATTGGAGATGAAAGGGTTTCTATTGAAATCCTTCTTTTTGGTGTGTTCTGAGTTCATTGTGGGCTTATTGCTCAGCTCCCATGCTTAAGACTTTTCTCATAGCTTGGAAATTACCTTTACCTTTTTTCTTTGGTGAATTATTCCAACTCTGGTTGTATACCTTTCTTTTCCTGCCTTGTTTAGTCAGATGACATTCACCAGCAGTTACTGAAAATCATCTAATCATCTGTAAGAGGAATTCTTTTTTTTTTTTTTTTTTTTAGAAATTACGTGTTTGTAGAAGGTTTTATTTTTATTTTATGTTTAGAGTGGATTGAAATTTAGATTCAAATATAATTTCATTGGAATTTTGAAGACAATGATATATTGACTTCTACCCTTCAACGATGCTTTCTGTAATTTTGTTGGCAGATCTGTTATGTGTGAATTGTAGTCTTTCCATTCATATGTATACCCATAAGAATAAGGCTTTTAGGAACTTGAAATACCACATGGTTACAAATGAATTATTCAAACAATTCAAATAAAATTGTATAATTAGTTTTACTTTAACCATACACTGTGATGAATTTGTCAATTCTTCAGTTTCCTTTCATGTAGAGAGCACTAGCGTTTGAAAATGAGCAATTTTCTCATCAGCTTTGCATATTTCCATCCAAATTTTGTTTGAGGGGCTAGGAGTGTAAAATAAAATGCAATACTTGGCTTTACATCTATCTATTCTAATCATTGTATCAAAAGATTATATCAGAGGTTTCTGGACTAGGACTGAAAGCAGTCTTTTCTGCTAGATTTTAAATGGAATTAAAGGATAGGCTATGACTGCCTCTTCCATTTGCCATTGCCAGATATTAGCATAGGACCTGATACATAGGAAATATTCTGTAAGTTTTAAATAAATTTGTATATGTACATACATATATACACACACACATATATATAATGAATATATGAATTATGTAATATTTAATAATATAAATGAATTACATATATGCAAATCTTAGTAACATAATTCACCAAAATAACAGCATAACTTTTATAAAAGTCACCAGTGCTAAAGGATACTTCCACATGACAATATATTTTTTAAAATTTTGTTTATTTTTTTATTGCGGAATTAGGGGAAGGGGAACAGACAAGTTGCTGTCCTTTTGTTCTTCAGTCTAGTTGTGGAGGACGTTGCTTAACTGGCCCAAGTTGGCACCATCA
>NW_017732208.1:484009-490954 GCF_001890085.2 Hipposideros armiger
TTGCTACTGTTATGAATCATAATGTAAATATCTTTTTGTTTTCCGATGGTCTTAGGCGACCCCTGTGAAAGGGTCATTCGACCCCCAAAGGGGTCACGACCCACAGGTTGAGAACTGCTGACTTAGAACATTGATGATAATGATAAGTATAAAGAAAAAAGTAATCAATTATATGTGATACAGACTTTACCTTGATATCTTGAGAATTACTAAATTATGAAAATAATTAAGAATTAACTTGAGAGCATAGTCTTTTGTAGTATGGCTGATTTTAATCTTAATATAATTTTGAATGCCAAAAAAGTAAACACAGAAAGAACATGACATCTTTGAATTTTTATCATCAAAATTAATTCATGGGGAATCTGTTTTGGTGTATTTAAAACCTTTTATTCCCCCAAAACGCTGTTTTTCCAATTGTTTAATGTTGTCATTATTCTTACTTACTGTAGTTCATTAAGCATTGTAGGTACGAATGGTAAATTGATGACCAAAACCAATAGATTTATGCATTGAAAGAGTGTATAGTCTACTGGAGAAGAAAGGTAACGTAAGGATGATAATTAACAACAATTATAAATAAGTCATAAGGCCTGAACATACTAGTCAGTGAAGTATGACATGTTTCGAGAGTACATAGTGTTACATCAGATCAACTACTCTTCAGAAATATAACATGGTTTAGTTTAGAGCTGATAAGTGGAATGCTTATAAATTTTAAAAAATGCTATTTAATAGTTTTGTGTCAGAGATGGCTTAGACCAACATAATTAAAATTAAAAGAACTATATATTTGGTTACTTTTATCCACATGTGAATATCCACATCATCAGATAATGTTATAGCTAAAAGTTACAGCTCAAATCATATAAAATCATTTTTGCTACATTACATTTCATTACCCTTAATTACAAACAAACTAATTTTGTCAGGGCCTGAATTCTTGATATTTAATGAAAGGCATGTGATATTGAAATAGATTAATGTACATGTGCAATTTTTAAAAACATTAGCAGTGTATATCATGTCAAACCAATAGTGAATCAAAGGTTTGTGAGCATATCTAGGTCTATAGTCAATGACTTTGTAAGTTGTTCTGTGCTTCTTTGTCATCAATTGTTTATACATTTTGTGTGAAAATCTATCCAGTTGTAGATAAACTATTTATGTAGTAGACAATCAAATCAAGCTTGTTAAAATATAAGAAAAAATTTGTTTAACTTTTTTGTGTTTTTTAATCATGGAACCTATTTGTTTTTATTTGAGGTCAGCACCCAGGTGACACTTGGATTAACTACATTTAATATTTATTGGAAAGGACGTTTCCCGGTCTCAGTATGCTCTTCATTTTGACTCAGTTTTCTGCCCTGATTATATATACCACAGGATCAAGTTAAGATAGCAATGATTACTTGATTCTGGTATTGCTAGCCTTCTTTCAAAATCCGATAGCATCCAGGCGATTTTGAAACATTGTTAACTTGTTCTGCACATCTGGACCAGGTTAGTTGCCTAGGTAGAGAAAAAACATGGGTCCAAGAGTATGTGTGGCATATAAAACTAAAAGCAACAGACGAACAAGACTAACAAACTAAAATTCATAGATGCAGACAAAGGTGTAGTGGTTACCACGGGGTAAGGGGAGAAAGATGGTAAAGAGGGTAAAGGGGATTAAATATATGGTGATGGAAGGAGAACTGACTCTGGGTGATGAACATACAATGTGATAGATAGATGATGTATTATAGAATTGTACACTTGAAATCTATATAATTTTACTATCCAATGTCACCCCAATAAATTTAATAGAGATAAAAAAGAATCTGTTAATTTATGTACATATTTGTTATTAGCACATCCAGTGTATGTTGCTTAAAAGAAAATTTCAAGATCTGGACAAAAATTTAAAAGAAGGTGTAAGAGAATGTGTGTGTAAGCAAGAAGGTGGCATTTTTAAGGTAAAATTAACTGAGCTTGAAAGCTGGGGGAAATGAAGTGTTGAGTTTAATACATATATTCCAAGGGTGAAGGAAAGAGGAAGGTTTAAAGTGTTGACTTATTGGATCTCCAGGTTATGTCAAAGCATGATGAGTGCTTGATTATTGTACAGAACAAAGAGAGAATATAAGATAATAAAGGAAGAAATAGGAAATCAATCGGATAGTTGGAGGTGACAATGTACAACCATATGAACCATATGAATATGAAAAGTGCTTTAGAAGTTGATGTATTCAAGGAATAGTAATACATTATACATTAAATGAGGACAGTGATAACTAATGGATTAAGGTTATGTTTTTCAAATAAGCACATTTAGTTTGTTAATAAATTAGCTAATATGGCTATAGGTTCCTTGTAAAACTATTATTCAAATTAAGTCTTTAACTACCAAATGTATGTTCTCTGGAAATGGAAAGGTTATGCTCACTTATACCCATAAACATGTTCTTTCCTTGTAATCTAGTTCAGATGAAAGTGGTTTAAGTACATAATTTGATAATTTACAACAAGTATTTGTATCAATACTCCTAAAATAATTTAATTAGCAATACCACATTTGAAAATTGGTGATGTATTTTAACCTAACATTATTTATTTAGAACACATTGAATATTTTGGTTTTGGTATTTTTTACTTGAGCCAGTTTAGCACAATTAAAAGTATGTTGTCAAGAGAGAAGATCTTGGGGGTGTATGTAGGGTGTGTAAGGTCTGGGGGTGACAACTACATGGTTAGTGGGTGGTATGTGAATGTCATGTGGGCATAGGACCTAAATGAGTTAAAAATATTCTGTAGTGGCAGACATGCTAGTAATTTTCACTTTTTAAAGTGAGAAGTAGGTTTAAATACCACCAAAAAATGTCAAATCTTAGGTAGCTGGGAATGTTCCTAGTTCCTTGTTTGCACAGATGATTTTATATTCCTGATAAATTTTCTAACTCTAGATATTAACTTCAGGTTAAGCGTTACATCTAGCATAATTGGGAGGATTTTCTAGCACTGTATAACATAGTTCTTTGTTTGTGATAGGAAACTGAGTAAAATATCAAGCTACACTAAATTCTGCAAAGCTACTGTCATTTGTTAGCATAAAGTAGAGAGATGGCTAAATGGAATTTTTGCGAACCATTTGTGATGCTTAAGAACCCAAAGTAAGAACCTTTGATTTCTAGTGTATGTAGAAGGCAGTATTCAATGATGATAATATGTGAATAGAATTTTAAAAGAACATACAGTTAAAGATAAAATTGTAACCCAGCAGTTTAAAGAACATCATGTCTTTATATCTCTGCAGATTCTCAACAGCCTTAGAGAATACAAATATCTTATTAGATTATAGATACAAAATGACACCAGAAGCCTGAGTTCCTCCTGCCACCCCACAAAACTAATAGGAATGGATTTAAGCCATAGATTTCTATCATCTAATTGCCCCATTATTATTATAATCATGAAATAGTTTAACACTGGTTATGTTGGTATGATCTGCTAAATTGATTTCTTATGAGGCATAGCCATTGCATCCTAAATAAACATAATTATAAAAAGCCTTCTTTCTTACATTAAAAATTAAGGCAAACTACCACCCCTCCCAATTTCAAATGTGTGATATTATTACAAACTGAATTTCAGTACACTAAATTGAGTTTTTAAACAAGGTAACAGGATGATGAATATTGCACATTATCATTATTAGATTATTTCTAACCCCAAAATAAATTGTCTCATTCTTATTAAAGCAAAGTTATCGTATGGAATTCAACTGATTCTATGTCACATCCTAAAACTAGAACTATTAGTTACAACATATTACCATTCCTTGAAGCTTTGCAATAATACAGGGAGGCAGAGTGTCAAAGAGAAAAGAATGTAAAAGAGTGCAAGCATTCCAGTAAGAGACTGATTTTTATAAAATAAATCCACAATAAAGCACAGCTACACTGTGTGTATATCATATATATTGTGCATAATGTATTATATTTTTTATTTAAAATGCATATGTGATATATATGTATATAATATCTCTCATCACTGTGCTGTAAGAATCACCATAGTAACTGTTGCATAGTGCATTCTCTCTCATATATATATATATATATATATATATATACACACACACACACATATATATATTTTAAAATGAATAACATAGTAGTAAAAATCAAGAATAACTCTGAAGATGTATTATTTGCTAAAACAAGATTGGGGAAATATTAAGAGCCTGTTTTAGGGATAAATAGTAACGTAAGATATCCTGAATGAGAAATGTGTTTATTGCATGACAATCAGTAATTTTTCTCAATAGATAGTTATAAATATGGATCATAAATGTAGCACAAATATCAGAACATCATTAGTTTGTGCAGAATCAACAATAAATGATGTTTATTTAATGATATTTATTTAAATGATATTTAAAGCCATCAACATAGGTGATATGTACTATAGAGGCTGGATAAGAAAGTAAGGAAAGAGTATCAAAAGTATAATCTTGAGACGACTAATATTTGAAGAGTCAGTAAATGAAAAGGAGTGTGTAAAGGAGACTGAAAAAGACTGAACAAAAGGAGAACATTGGAAAGTGCTATTTACCACGTGTAAGATGCTGTTGAATTACCAAATGAAATCAATCGTAGTGGATGCAGGTTTAGCAAAACCATAAGAGTAAAAATAAGACTTTTGTGACTCGAAGATATAAACAAAAGTTGGATAATGGATGCAGCAAGTTGATTATGTTTAATAAAGGGGGCTTCAAGATGGAGGGAGGCTTTCTGAAATGAGATGAGAAGAATATAACCTAAGGTAATAAATAGTCCCAATGAAAGAAGATAATTGTTGGATAAAAAGGAAAGTGGATATGATTGATGGATTAGAGTTCCTGGAAAATAGGAGAAGGTAGTCCTACTCTGGAGAGAGAAGAATTAGCTTTGGATTGGACAGACATATCTTTTCGGCAACATTAAAATATGAGAAATGAGATACCAAGATAAATATGTCCTAATTCCTTATTTCTTACATGTAAGTCAGAAGTGAGGAGTTCTGCTGCTTAAAAAGACATGATAGAGGCTGGAAAAAAAATAGCAGTCACTGAGGAGGAAAGGAAACAGGGCCGCAGTTTTCATGAAGACAAATGGTCGATAGGATTAAAAGTTACTCAGTTATTTATATGGGAAGACAACATTTATTTTAGTAAAAATAACTGCAATTTTCGGGCAATTAGATAAGCGGTTTTGCAGAACAGCAAGACTTAAAAAGAGTTGTGTCATAGATGGAACATAGCGACAATTAATTCAGTTCAATTTAAGGGGTTTGTGCAGGGAAGAAGATAGAAGGGGTTACATAGCTGTAGGAGGATGTAAGATCCAGCCAGGATGGTGTGTTAATGAGAAGAAATATAGTATGTTCAAGTAGTCAGAGCAAGGATCCAAGAAAAAGGGTGAGGCTGAAGACAGAGTAGAATGAAAGGTTAATTAACTGAGAAACATGTCTGAAGAAGGAGGAGAAAAAGGAAGATTATTATTTCTATAAAAGGTAACTCTTCCTAATAAGTAGAAAAGATAATTGAATTTTGGTGGCAGAAAGTTAAGCATTTCTGTTTGCTCTATTTTTGCTGAATTTGAAGGGAAGATTTTCTGTTGAGAATGAGGACAACAGGAAATAATGTTTGAAATAATTTCTCTGGAGAATGTGAAATGGCAATAACTTGAAAGGATTTTTCAGCGACGAAGGAGAGCCCAGGTGACAGTAGGAACTAAAGATATATACTGGCACTGATCTGTAAAGTTGGGCTATGTTTCTCTGATAAATGTGAAGTCAGTCATTCTAATTCAGGTTTGGGGTTTGCTGGGGGTAGAGATAGTGGTGTGATTAAAGGAAAATGAACAGAAGAACTATACCTTAATGACAAGTCAGTGGTTGAAATAATGGAAATAGGGCCTAAACTGAATATGGAAGAGAGCTGATGATAGGAAAAGATGTAAGAATCATAGGAATAGAATTCTGATGAGTTCACATAATTGGTGAAGTAGAAACTCCAAGTAGATGTTATAGTCAATATGATTAATGACAAAGGTAGGAAAAGTGTGTAAGGATCATTCTTTTTTCAATAAAATAAGGGTGAATTCTGACAGCATAGATAAGTCTCAAGGTACAAAGTTTGTGTAAAAGCGCATAAATGTAATAACGTGGAAGAGGCGGGGAGAAAAAAGTACCCGGGATGTGGGAGGAAGGAAGTTCCTTTACCTCACAGGGAGTCACAGGAGACAGGACCCTTCGTTTTCAATGAAGGCAAGGAGAGTCACAATCCCTCAGTGATGAGTTTCCGGGTATAGACACGTCTACAAAGAACTGTGGCTTCATAGGGAATCACAAAAAGATTTAGGTGAGAGTGGGACAGTGGAATCTGTGTTAGGGAAGAGGAAGTAATGAGTGTGCGGTAGAGATAAACAAGAGATGATACATAACCAAAGGGATTTGCATCTTGAGAATTACCAAATAATATTAGTCATGGTGGGGCAATTTTAGTATAGTCACAGAATTTTAATCACATGAATCTAAAATACAATTTTTAAAAATTTTCTTGTAACTAAACTTAAGATGTGGCATGAATGCCTATTATTATTTTTTCAAAATCACTTTATTGAGGTAAACTTTAAATGCCATAAAATTCACCAAGTGTAAGTGTACTGTCCAGTGATATTTAGGAAATATACAGAGTTTTGCAACCGACACCGCAATTTAATTTTAGATCGTTTTCATCACCCAGAAACTTTCTTCATGCACATTTGCAGTCTATTACTATTCTTAAACTTTGCACCAGTCAACCACTGATTCACACAGAGTCTTCATAGATTTGCCTTTCCTGAAATTTCCTCCAAGTGGATTCTGGGCTCTTTTTTTTTTTTTCCCTGGTCTTTTTTTCTTTTTCTTTTTTTCTCCCTCTCC
>NW_017732208.1:491802-594295 GCF_001890085.2 Hipposideros armiger
GCTGGCTGCTGGCTACACACGGTAGCCCATGGCAACCCACCCCCTATGCCATGGCAGGCAACTCACAGCAGCCCAGCTTCAGGTTGAGCTGTTGTTCAGCATCTTAGCTGTGGAGGGCAGTGTCACTGGCCCTCATATGTGGGATCTGAACCAGGGTCGTCTGGCGCCCCAAGCCAGCTCTTAACCAATGTGCCACTCGGCCAGCCTCTTTTTTTGTTTTTTTAATTGTTTATTTTCCTAAAATTGAGTTGTAGGGTTATTTACATATTCTGAATAAAATCATAATAATCAAATATATGACTTGCAAGTGTTTTTTTCTCAATCTGTAGCTTCTCTCTTTTATAAAGTCATAATGCCTTTGAAGAGCATTCGTTTTTAATTTCAATGAAGTTCAGTTTATCATTTTTTCTTATATGGATTGAGATTTTATTTTTATACCTAAGAACTCTCTTTGCCCAACCCCAAATTAAACAGAATTTCTCCTATTTTGTTTTAAAAATTGTATAGATTCAGCTCTTATATTTAAACATCTGACCCATTTTGAGCTTTTATTGTTGTTATGATGTGAGGTAGTGTCTAAATATATTTCCCTGAAAATAGATACTCAATTTTCCAAGCACAATTAGTTGAAATCATCTGCCCATTATATTATCTTGGCATCTTTGTTGAAATACAATTGGAAATAAATATAATGGTTTATTTTTAAACTCACAACTCATTTTGACTAATCTCTGCATCTATCCTTATGCCAATACCACCACATCTTATTTAATATAGATTTTAGTAAAACTGCTTTGATATTTCAAATATTTTATTAATATAATAAAATATTATTTTTATTATTTGTATTTCCATGTAAATTTTAGGATTTGTTTGTCAATTTTGCAAAAGAAAAAATGCTGAGGTTCCTATAGGAGTTGCACTGAAACAACATATGAACTTGGAGAGAACAATTAAGTCTTTCAAACTAGGATAATAAAATATATATTTATTTTTATTTTTTTATTTTCTATTTCTCTCAGCAATGTTTTGCAATTTTCAGTATACACATTTTGTTTCTTTTAAATTTATTCTATATTTTATTTTTTTAATGCCAGTACAAATGGAGTTTTTTCTTAATATTTTTGTATTGTTTGTTGCTAATCTAGACATTAATTTAGTTTACTGATCTTGTATCCTGCTACTGTGCTAAATATAGTTCTTAATTCTAGTAGTTTCTTTGTAGGTCCCTTAAAATTTTCTGCATATAGGACTATGTTGCTGCAAATAAAGGCAGTTTTATTTCTTTTCCAGTCTGGGTACCTTTTATTTATTTTTACTGTTTTAATTCTCTGGCTAAAACCGCCATTATAATTTTTGAATAGGAATAATAGGAATAAATATTCTTGCTTAGCTCTTGATATTTAGTAATCATTGAGAACATAGCATTGAAATAATCCAACCAAAATTTCTAAATTGTCTATATTCTTTCATTTCTGTAAGTTTTTGCTTCATGTATTTTCAAATATGTATCCTAAGATATATATAGGTTTATAATTGTTATTTGATATGAATTTATGGACACTTTTATCATTATTAAATTTTTCTCTTTGTCTCTAGTAATTTTTCTTGTCTTAAATTTTATTATGTTCTATATCAGTATAGCTGCTCCCATTTTTTATGATCAGTCTATTGCATGTATATCTACATCCATTCTTTCATTTTCAACCTATTGGTATCTTTAATCTAAATATAGTACTCATAGACACATACATTAAATCTTTTTCATTTTCCATCTTCCATTTGGATTGGATGATTGGCCAAAGGACAGTTAATGTAATAATATGTTTGGATTTCTGTCTGCAGTGTTCTTATTTATTAATTTTATTTATCATGTGTTTTTTGCTGCCTCTGTTCCTCTTACTCTTGGATTTTGTGTTAACTATTTTTAGTGTTTATTTTTTAATGTTTATATTTTAGTGTTTATTTTCATTCCTGTGATATTTTTTTTTAAGATTTTTTATTGGGGAATTGGGGGTTGGGAACAGTGCTGGGGAATTGGGGGAAGGGGAACAGACAAGTTGCTGTCGTTTTGGTCTTCAGTCTAGTTTTGGAGGGCGTTGTTTCACTGGCCCAAGTTGGCACCATCATTGCACTCCTCCTGGGCAAGGCAGATCAGTCGCCGGCTTCTGGACGGCTGCTCACTGCGGCTGCTGGCCACTCATGCTGGCTGCTGGCTGCTCATGCTGGCTGCTGGCTACACACAGTAGCCCATTACAACCCACTGCAGCAGGGGCTGCAGCCTACGCCGTCGCCGGTGACTCACGGCAGCCCAGCTCCAGGTTGAGCTGTTGTTCAGCATCTTAGCTGTAGAGGGCAGTGTCACCGGCCCTCATATGTGGGATCCGAACCGGGGACCTCTGGCATCCCAAGCCAGCTCTTAACCAACACGCCACTCGACCAGCCTCCTGTGATGATTTTTTTGAACAATGTATTTCTAATTTTTTTCTTAGTGGTTCCACTAAGGATTACAAAATGTGTTTTAACTTATCACAATCTATTTTAAGCTAATTTCAAAAACTGTAAGTTTTTAGATTTTTGCCCTACTTTCATTAACAAATAGCCTGTAACAGTGTCATGGATACCCACAGGAGACATAGAACTCATGGGTTGGAAGCAAAGAACTTTATTAGTTGCAGTAATATAGGAAGCCAGAGGATTAGCATTTACATGCCCTGGTTCCCTGAGGCCTAATTCTGACAAGGCAAACTGAAGAGAGACGAGTGACACTTGCACACACCGTGAGTTTCATTACAGGAAGGAAACCCTGAGGTTAGCTTTCTAAATTCCTATATGTAGGACAGTAAGCTTGCTTATGCTTTGCTCCAGTGGGAAGACACTATCTGTATCTTCCAAAGACTGTTCACTATACAAATATCCTTGAAAAGATAGTCTAGCACAAAGGAAGACATGTCTCTGCTGACAAGATATGTGGGAATGAGGGAGACCCATAGGGGTTGTCTCCCAATTAATACTGGCTTAATTCCTATTAAATACAGCAACTGTCCTCTAAGATAACTCCTCCTCCACTCTTTTGTGCTATAATTTTCATGTAATACCTTTATATGTAAAATCTGAAAAATACAGTGTTACTTTTTGCCTTTTAGACAATGCATATTTTAAAGAAAAGAGATGAGAGGCATATTTTTAAAAATAAAACAAAAACAATTACCCACATATTTATCACTTTCAATGCTCTTGATTTCTTCTTGTGTATTTGTGTTAACATCTAGTGTAATTTTCTTTCAACCTGGCAGTTTCCTTTACTGTATATTGAATGACAGATATACTAGCAATGATTTATTACCGTTTCTGTTTAACTAGGAATACTTTTATTTTACCTTTTCTGGAGAATATAAACATATATTATGAACATACCATCCTATAGTTTTTTAACCTCTAGTGGTTTTGATTAAGACTCGGATATTAATTTTGTGCCCTATACATGGTGAATTGTGTTTCTCTTTCTTCGTTCAAGAGTTTCCCTTTGATTTTTTGGCATTCAACAGTTTTTCTTTTCTCTATCTCGGTATTGATCCCTTTGTTTTTAAACTTCTTTGGTGTCATTTTTTAAATCAAATTTTGGGAGTTGTGTGCCATTAGCCTTCGTTTTTTCCCCAGTTCCCTTCTCTCTCTCCTCTGTTACAGGGCCTCCCAATACATCTGCATTGGCGTGCCTGATGTAATCCTACAGGTCTCTGTCATTCTGTTTATTTACTTTCATGTTTTTGTTTTGTTTTTTGTTTTTCTCTTTCTGCTCTTCAGATTATGTACTTTCTACTGATCTACATTCAGGTTCATTAATTTTATTTATTTATTTTTTAAATCCGCCATCTCAAGCCTGCTGTTAAGCCTATCTGGAAAATATTTTATTTCATATTATTTTTACTTTTTACACTAGAATTTCCATTTGGTATAATTGTAGAATCTCTATTGTTTGTTGATATTACCTTTATGCTAAAACACTTTTATGTTTTTATAATTCTTTATGCATCATTTCCTTTGAATGTTTGAACTTAGATGTAGCAGCTGTTTGGAAAACATTGTCTGCAAAATTCAATATCTGGATCCATCGGAAAAATTTCTATCATCTAGTAGTTTTTCTGAATGAGGTTCACATTCTTTAATTTCTATATATGTCCCTTTTTTTTGTCAGAAACTGAAACTTTATATAACATATTGTAGCATTTGGGAATTCTGATATATATATTTTTTTAAACTGAGAAGTGTTGTTGCCATTGCTAATTTTTGTTGTTTTACTTTGCTTTATGCTGCAACTTTCCTGGATTTAATCTGTGTCCTCTACCTTCTCTGCAGTGTGTAGTCACTGATACCTCTCTTTAGTTGTTTTTATTCTTGTTTTATTTTTTTTTTTAGCCTTAATTCCCAACAGTGTACCTGTTTCTACATAGTTTAATAGACAGCCAATGATTGGTAAATGAATGTGCTCAAACCCAAAGCCAGTAAGGCTTCTACTCTCTCACCCTGGATCTTTGTACCCGATGGGAGAGTGTTTGTAAAGTTCAGGCAGTTATAAGTGTTTCCACCAGGCCTCCTCCAGCCTTTACGTGCATGTGCATAGTTTCCCATTCAGCCATAGTTGCTTTGGAGACCTTGAGTCTTTTTGGGTCTCCTCTCCATGTATACATACCTACCCATTAAGCCAGGAATACGGGATACCATGTCTAACTCTCCTATAGCTCTTATTTCCAAGGGTCACTCTGATAGAAGTTTTGAGTGGCCAGTGGACTTCCACTCACTGCAGACATAATGGCTGCCTTAAGCTGTATTTGTTTCAAATCGTGTTTGCTACATTTATTAATAATGTCATTGGAGTTGGACTTCCCACTCTCTGAAACAAATGTCAGCTTCCTCAGCCAGCTTCTAGTTTTCACAGTCAGCACTGGTACAGTCATCATGCTGACTGACATGGAGCAGGAGTATGGGGACAGCGCTAGCAATAATGACACAGCCTCCCACTGTTTTTACCTGAAGTTCATCGGTACCTCATGAATAAATGCTGCTTCTTTTCTTGGTTTGTTTTTCCTTGGCCAATTCCCAGAATCTTGAAAAGGGTATCAGTGACAACTTGGTTCTCATATAAATTTGCTTTTTTGCAGAGACAATTTCCTGACCTCTTTATTCCTCCGTAACTGGAAGTTCCCTCTAATTTTTCTGGTTAAAACAAAACAAAACACAAATTAAACTCTTTCTTGTTGCTAACTTTTGTAATTTTTCAAGTAACTCTTATTAAAAAAAAAAAAAGGTGTCATCCCTCGCCCATTCTGCCCACTCCTCCCTTTGTGGAGTTTTTAGGATCCTCTAGGAAAACATCCACTGAGCTGCCCTCACGGCCCTCACCAGATCCCAGTTTGGATGTTTCCCTTCATATCTTCTGTTATGTCCCCTCTGTCTGACAATGAGAGCCCGTATAAAGCTTCCTCTTTGCATTCTCTCTCCCATGGTTAATTTCTGTGCCTCATTTGGGTGTGGGCAGGTGGGGTTATAAATTTCAATTCTTATCCTACACTGCCGAGAAACTGCCGAAATTTTAGGAATTATATTTTTATCCTCTCATCTTTGACATACAGTGCCACCGTGATGACCCAAGAGAAGCTTTAATTTCAAGTTGCAGCACTGGTCTCCTGTAAAATCATTTCTCCAAACATCAGGAGAGTTGTACCTTCAAAACCCCACTCCAAAAGACTAGACCTGAAAACAAAAACAAAGCAAAGAAATGATAATCTAAATATCACATATACCTTGTTCTGACTCCATATCCCCACACACTATCCTGCCCTCTCTTTGTGTAGTTCACAGGAGTGTATGACCTGAGAACAGGGATTCAACTTCCTATATCTTTCTGCTTTACAACTACATGGCAGACTTTTTTTTTTTTAATTGGAAAACTCAGTATTTACCAATTCTTCTGTTTCTAATCTCTTCTCTGGGCAATGCCATTCTCACGGCTCAAGGCCTCATTTGAGAGGGCTAGCAGATACAAGGAAGAAAAGCACATCAGTTAGCATATATCGGGAGGCCTTAGGATATAACGATGTTTACGCTCCACCTAGAAATCATTATTATTCTGGGGTATGGACATCATTTCATTCTATGAGGTGGCCATTGCTTGCTTGATCCTTTCTGGGAAGAGTTAGCAAAAGTCTCATTTGTCTTTAGGGATTTACTGCATGTGATCAAGGAGGCGTTGGAAGAGGGAATGAAGGTCTCAGGACTGTCTTCACAGTGTCTAAGTCACTGGTGGTTAGAGAGTCTCAGTTGTCTACTTCCTTTGGTAGTATTCACCTCTCTACTTCCTATTGCTAGTTAATAATTATCATTGTATTCTTTGGTAAGGCCATGGTCCCCAGGAAAAAAATACCCGTGGTCTCTGATAATATGAATGTTCTGAAACATTAAAGCAGAGAACCATATCTTGAATGTAGTGACCTGTTTGAGTTTCGCCTGTTGAAGATCTTCACAGTGTAACCCCTTTTTATTATGACATGTCCAGCACTTCCATCTCTGAATTTCTTCAGGCATTTGTGTCTAAAGAACAAGATGTTTGAAGCTAAGACAGTGTATTATTTTGGTAGGCATGCCATTAATGAAATATCACAGACTGGATGGCTTAGACAAAAATGTATTTTCTCACAGTTCTGGACGTTAAAAGTCCAACAAGGTTTTGGCAGTGCTGGTTTCTCCTGAGGCCTCTCTCCTTGGCTTGTAGAAGGCCACCTTCTTGATAGGTCCTCACGTAGTCTCCCTCTATGTGCATGCATTCTTGTGTCTCTGTGTGTCCTAATCTTTTACAGCAACACCAGTCAGATTGAATTAGGGCCAACACTAAAAGCTTCATTTTCATTTAATCGTCTCTTTGAAAACCCTATCTCCAAATTTGCTTACATTCTGAGTTACTTGGGGTTGAGATTTCAACATATGGACTTTGGGAGGACAAATTCAGTCTATAACAGGTGCTAAAACTGCTGAAAGATCACAGAGAATAAATCTGGAATGAAGACTGACTTAATCTGTTAATCTTATGACAACTTAAATTTTATTTGTTTTTACTTTTTTTACCTGTAAAGTGAGGGTGGGGAAAAGGCTACAATCATAGTAGTTACAATTAGAAAACAGATTCAAATTATGCTGTATATGTTTAGGATACAGTTCTCCATGGATATCGTGTGTGAGTGAAGGGCATGACTAGTAACTGGAATTGGAAGTTAGAGGTAGTGTATCTATTGCCCTGGAGATATTTATAGTCATCCTAAAATATTGAAGATAAAGTCTTCTCCTTCCTTTCACTTGTAACATTTGTTTACATTATTGGGTAATAACCTAGAGATGGCATTCTCCTCTCCCACGAGGGAATTTGCTTACATTCCACAGTATGAGTAATCTCAATCTCTCTAGAAGAGAGGATGGGAACATCACTAACAGCTCTGATAAGGTCAGACTCTTCTAAAATTCAGACTTCCTATGGTGACAGGTCCTCGGGATGTCTCTCTGTGGGAATTGGGGCATGGCGAATCACTATATGATATTGCTATTTTTGCTGTAAATAAGATTGCATTTTTCTGACCCAGTGGTCTTGTGTTCTTCTGTCAGTACATGAATATAAAACTCTACTAGGCTAACTGGTTGTGCTCAAGTAGAGTAAAATTTCAGACCCTTCAAAATATCTGACTAAACACAAATAAGTACTAAATAAAAGTTAGTTTTTATGATGCCTTTGTTAGTATTATAGCTTACCTCAAGCTGGAAAGTATGCAATCAACTGGCAAACTTGGAATTTCTCGCTTAAAATTCTCTCTCCAGGGTGCAATTTAATTCCTACATATTTACCGTATGTAGGAATTAAAATTGTACTGAATTCAATTGTTCTGTTTATAATTTATTTCAGGTAGAAAGAAATTAGGATCAAATACTCTGCCTAAAATTTCTCAATTGTGTTCATAATTATAATATTTTTACCAAGCAAATGATAAAGTGAGTTCAAATTAACCAACAATGATAATCATGCATTTATATAGTCAGTAGAAGTAAATTTTGTTCCATTTTAAAAAACAAACAGAACCCCAAAGAAGAGCTCTATTTAATTAGTTTGTTTTAGAAGGAAGTGATTGGGCCATAGCAAATATTTTCCCCATTACTAAAATATGCCTTGGTTCACTGTCCTAAAAGCATAACCTTAGTAGAATCTATGGCAAAAATAAGATAGAGTGTATATAGCAGATTCACATTATATAATGTCAGCAGTCATGATACTTGTCCATTAACCATTGAGCACAATAGGCCAGGCAGTAGAAGAAAAGAGCACAGGTTAAATATTTATTAGCAAATGTATAGAATAACAAGTACATGGAATGGCACACTTCAATTTTGAATTTTAACAGCACTATGGCTAATGTTAACATTTTCAGTAATACCCATCTTTAGTCCCTTTTCATGTGTTTATTCTATTCTTCCAGTATATTCCACTAAACAACATCAACAACTCTCCCATATTTTTCAAACTGTGATTTAAAAAAAAAATCCAAAATAGTTTTGATGTAATCTAAGGTTTGGGTTAACCCTAGCCATGAAAATATCTGCAATGTAACAACCCTTCCAGGTGATTCTTATGCACACTAATTTTGAGTCTTAGATCCCCAGTCTCTAGGTCTCTGAAATTTCCTCATTATTTAAAAAGTCAGGCCTAATATTTTTTATAATGCCTTTAATTGATTGCCACTAGATACTGTTGGACTGTACTAATAATACAATACTTAATTTGACATGATGCAAGCCCTTCATATATATTATCTCACCTAATTATTACACCAGTCCTATGGGAAGGTTTAGTTCTATTACATGTATCAGAAAATGAGATGAGTAGTTAAGTAACTTGATGATTCCCTTGCAGCTTGTAAAGAACTTGGGTTTGAGAATAGCAAAAACAGGCCAGATACTAATCCTACCTAGAGGCAGGTGTTTCTCTCTACAAATTCTATTACAACAGTCACCACCAGACTGCCTTCATAATGTCTATTTAAAATCATTTGCTTCTTTCTATCTCATGACAGCTTTGCTGAGAAAAGATATTCAATTTTGCCATTATGTAAACAGACTACTCCCACCATTGAATTTTGGTTTTGATTCTACCTGAATTTTAACATGTTCTCATCAGATTACTCATGTTAAACCATTTTAAAATTCTCCACCTCCCCTACCAAAACTGTCTGGGAAATTGAGTTAGATTTTCAAGATTTTGTTCTCACCATGGCTCTGAGGTTGAATTTTTATCATGTTCTTTTAATAATGTAATAAAATGCTCAATTGCACTTTTATTGTTGCCCCACATGGGCTAGTGGAATCCAAAATTGGGCACTGAGAAGCATCAAGCAATTGGAATCCAGATACCATTTTCAGCAAGTAATAAGAGAGGCTGTACTGGCTCTACTACCCTGATTCTAATCCAGTCTGAACCCTCCATTTTAAGCCAAGTAAGGCTGTATTCCATAAAATTACTCATGTAGATGTAGGTTTGTCCTCATTTCCCATTGGAAAATGTGCTCCTTCATCAACCTATCAGCTACAGTGCTTATTTAAGCAGGAGTGGATGAGGGAATTGACTGACAATCCTAGGCAAGAAAAGGTTCAAAGTGGAACAGAAAGTATAATCACATGATGTGACAAGGATGCATGAGGTTTCCACTGTATGTATAGCACATGAAAATCAAATTAATGAGCTATTCTACTTAGGGGTTAATTTACTAACATTCCTTTAGGGTATTATAATCCATGGCATTTAAAACAATGTAAGTATTTCTGTAATTTTAGTATGATGCTGAATTCAAAATAATAAAGTAAAATGATTGACATATTTACAAATTTATATATGGCATAGTAATTCCTTAACAGTTCATAATTGACCCATACTTAGCTGATACAAGATTTCTATTGCTTTTGAAATTTTATCATAATTGCCTTAAAATTAGATTCTTAAAAATGTTTTGTATCTGGTTTAAGCTCTAAAATGTATTTCTCAACTTGATTAGTATCTGATTAGTATGTGATTTTTTGGTACATTTCTTGTCTGTTCTACTCTCCAGGAATATCACCATTTTAATTTAAGACCCAGTAAATTTATGTTTGCTTCAAATATCAGTGCAGTTACATAATGGTAAAATAATGAAGATTGCTCTCTTTTTTTGTACCACAGCCATCATATTTTCTAAAAGCGCACACACACACACACACACACACACACACACACACACACGCGTAATTAAACCAAGCCTGATTCTATTTTACTCTGGAGCTAATTTAAGGGTGCATAAGAATTTGCTTCATATCTGTTTCTGAGTAAAACAAACATTTTAAAAATTTTGATTAATGAATGCTCAAATTTTACCATGTTATTAGATGTAAAGCACTGAAACATTATGTCAAAAAGATATTACAGAGAGAAAAGACTAATAATCAATGTGCCTGATATTGTCACAAACAAAATGACAGAAGGAGATTTGACTTTGGGCGGTGAGCACACAATCCAATATACAGATGATATATTATAGACTTGTACAATTGAAACCTATATAACTTTATTAACATGTAACCCCAATAAATTTAATAAAATTAAAAAAATGCATTTCTAAAAAAAAGATGATCAGTGCAAAAGATATCTATCTTTTGATTTCATGCTAGTATCTCCAATTCATGTGTCCTTAAGTGTACTGAAATTTGACTTCGTTAAAATGGATTAATAAAAATAACAGCATCACTGTGTTTTTGCATGCTTGAAGGATGTTAGAGATCTTCATAACCTCTAAAAATACAGTATAGTATACCAAACAAAGGGATGCTAAGAACATGCAAGGTCTAAAATTTTTGGATTTGAGCCAGATGAGCACAGCAACAAGTAGTTCATTTTAGCAGCCTGCACAAATACTTCTTTCATAGAGGAACACTCTGTCATTATGCCTGTCCTTGCCTCTCTCCCTGAAAAATCTCATACATGACATTTGCATTGACTTAAGCAACTTCAAATTACACCACCTAGAATACTAGCACGCATTTTGTATTCTTTCCATCAATAGCCGGGATGGGAGGCTGATTAGCGTACCACCAATGCTTTAAGCATAGAGTTGCCATAAAGAGCAGTTCTCTCTCACAAAAACCTCAACTTCAAAACCGTCAAGTTAATCAGAGAAGGGATTTTTTTTTTCTAACACAAACTGAACCTAAATAGCTACCTAAGTTAAAAAGTTTTAGTTTTCATACTAAAATGTGAGCTATTTTAAAAACAGTTGCAGCTCTAATGAATATGACTGCTATATAGGCTTAAATTCTGTTATAAATGAAATGAAGCCATTTATTGAAACATATTATAAAGTAATATAACATGATTAGAGTAATAGTGTTGGGAATAAAACCCAGAGCCCTTTCTTGCAGTATCTGATCCCATAGGTGGCCGTGACTTGGGCAAATTTCACTGGTTTAGACCTGCCACAAGTCATAGAAACCAATGGACTTCTGTTCATTAATAATTATCTATTGAGTTTGAGGGTGAATAACCATGTATAAGATGCAACAAAATAAGAATTGAAAATTTTTAATGAAAAATATTAATGATTCTTTAAAAAGATACAGGGTCAAAATAACTGAATTTTGGAACTTTGCATATATATGCATATATACATACATATATAATGCATGTGTATATATGATATTTATACATATACAGACATATGTATAAAATATTTTTTTCCTTTTAATTACAAATGGAAATTTAAAAAATATTATTTTCTGGATTTTTTTCCATAAAGAAATAAACCACAGAATCTATCACAAAAGCTAAGTTCATCCCTTGTCTTGAGAAAAATAGATGCATGCAACATTTTGTAGGACTTGGTCAAGGGAAACAAAATAAAACATCCATATATCATTGTAAGATTGTGTTTAAATTTTCCACTTGTAATTATGTAATAGCTATGACTGAAAGAAGAAACTCCTATTTTTTTTTGTAGGTATTATAAACAAGTGATTATTGCCATCTTTATATGAGTTAGACTGTGTTACAATAAGGCCCAAATTTTCTGGTAGTAAAAATATCAAACCATATTTAAAATTGAAAACCCATGTTAACAATAGTTTTGGAGGAGTTACTTTGTGCGTATGATAATAAGGTTTGAACTACATTGCCTTAAAATTTTTTTTGTATATATTGCAAAATGATCACCACAATTAGCCTAGTTAACATCCATCACCACTCATAGTTACAAATATTTTTTCTTGTGATGAAAACTTTTAAGAATTACTGACTTAGTAATGTTCAAATATGCACAACAGTATATATTACAACCCATGTTTATTTATTTTATAATAGGAACTTTGTACCTTTTGACCTCCTTCATCCAATTTGCCCAACCCCATCCCCTGCCTCTAACAACCACCACCTGTTCTCTGTGTCTGTGAGTTCAGATTTATTTGTTTTTGTTTTTGTTTGATTCCACATATAAATGATATCATGTGGTATTTTTCTTTCTTTGGTCTGTTGTCACAAATAGTAAGATGCCTTTCTTTTTATGGCGGAATAACATTATAGTGTATGTGTATCACATTTTCTGTATTCATCTATCAATAGATACTTAGTTTGCTTTAATGACTTGCCTATTGTAAATCATGCTGCAATAAATATGGGGACACATACATTTTTTTCAAGTTGGTGCTTTCATTTACTTCAAATAAATACCCAGATATGGGATGATGGATTGGGAATTCTATTTTTAATTTTTTGTGGAACCTCTGTGCTGTTTTCTATAGTGGGTGCACCAATTTAAATTCCCACCAATAGGGTGAAAGTGTAATGCCTTTTGTACTCTGTAGGAACTACAAATTAAATACATGATCTCAAAGCTTTTAGAATGGATCCTCAGGGGAAAAAACAAAAACAAAATACAAAAAAGAAAACAAACAAAACTGCATTTTTTAATTTTTAATTTTTCCTTTTTAGAAACCATCAACAATATGGCTTTTTAATGATTATTCACTAAAATGTTTATATCAAAGATTTTAAAACTATAACATGTGTTTTGTTGTTGTTGTTTTAACATAAGAATAACAAGGAATATATCACCAATAATTTCATTATGGTTACCAAAAACGGGATTAAAAAGTGTAAAACGTTATGGAATATCACTCAACTGAAAATTTTCTGAAGTGATAGCATCAAACTAGCATAAGAGTAAATTAATACATTATTTTAGAAATCAGTTCATATCTAATTTATCTATACTGCTAAACAAATCAGAGTATCTGCAAGGATTTTAATTATTTAGTTAAATGTGGTCTAAACTCCTCTTCTGACTGTGTTGAAAATAGACTGCAGATGATTACATTTCCATAGACTTCACAACATTAGCTTCTTTTGGTTTGAAATAAGAATGTGAAGGTTGCCAAGTATAAAGTTTATAACTGCTGTTATTTTGGATTAGATATAGTTATGAAAATCCAAATGTTTTACAAAGTTAAAAAGTATTCTTTTTTTGCTCACTTATAACTCAAAAATCACTAGAGTCATTTCTCCAAAACATGCCAAGAAGCTCTGCTTCTTGCCATATGCCTGCACAATCTTACCAAATTACTGCTATTCACGTGCACATTCTCTGATACACAGAAAGAGGACACCAAAGGTTAAAAATATATGTATGTTACAGAAACTTGAATTGAGGCCATAACCTCATTTGAACACAGCATGTGGCCTATTTCTAGGGCTATTTTTAATCCAGCCTTAACAGAATTATGTATGTGTACTATATTTAGTTCTTCGCCTATTACCTACTATAATTTTAATGTATCCTGATACTCATGAGTGATTAAAAACATCTAATAAATACATAGTTTCCTTTGTTCATCAGTTAATAATGTAAAACGTAATGGTAAAAGGCATGCAGGATACATCAAATAAGCTCTGGCTTTAATACAATAGTAATGATATATTTTAATATTTAATAATAACTATTGTTAAAACACATGTATAAATAGATTCTTAGATAAGACCTTTACATTGATGTTTTAAATTAAAATAACTAAACTCTATTAATAAATTGCTCATTGAATCTTTCTTCTTAGTGACGCTTAGTAGTTCAAACAATCTGTTTTGAGGGTATGAGTGCCCAAAGTTCCATATTTTCTGTTTCTAGATATCCATTGCATACTTGTTTCTTCATATAATCACGGCCTCTAGTTCTAGGCCTTTTGAAACAGGAACACAAGAATTGTATTCTCCTTTGAGATAAGGACTATGGAGGAAATTTCAAACTTGATATTTTGAAGTATTTAAAGAATGCTAAAGAATAATTTTAAAATGCTCCTACATGTCTATGTGTTGAAAAAGAGGAGCAAGTGCAAAAGGCAGGAGTGATCTCTCCTTACCTCAAATATCTCCACTTTTTTTCCAGGATAAGACTCAAATGCCTTAGGGTATAAGGTTCCTTTCCAAGCTGGTCTCAGTTCACCCCTCTATCCTAATGTTTTATCAATATTCTAATCCAAGCCACCATTTCAAGATGTGTGTCCTTTCAGATTATAATTTACACCATACACTTTTATCATTTCAATTTCATATCGCTCTATTTATATTCACACGATCTTGTAGTTAATTGTTTGTTTTTATATCATTGTTTGATATATCATCTGGTAGATAGTTACTTTAGCTTTCCATAAATTGTTTTCATCTTAAAACTACTGAAAACTGTATATCATCTATCCAGCGGGATTGACACTGCCATTTATTCACACTATAATTAATTTAAATCTCTTCAATTTCTCTCAGCCATGGATGAATATATAATCACTGGAACAGGAGTGGGTAGACTGCGGCTCGTGAGCCACATGCGGCTCTTTGGGGATGTTCTATCTCAAAAGTTTGCTGACCTCTGGAAGAGCCAATCCTGTCTCTCACAACAATTTAAAAATTATTCGAGAGCCATAAATATATTTTTACATAATCACCACTTAAAAATTTGATGAATGAAAGTATGATAGTTTTATTTTTATTTTCAATTTTACTTCAGAGCCACATGTACGTACCCAAAGAGCCACATGTGGCTCGTAAACCACAGTTTGCTGACTCCTGCACTGGAAGCTTTGAAAGAAAGAATGATGGAAGGACCCACTCAAACACTTACGTTAGAATATCTGAGGGGAGAAGGAACTGGGCATTGATGTGTTTTAAAATCTCTGAGGTGATTCTAATGAGTAGCCATGGTTGAGAACCATAGGCATAGATGAGCTTGTATCCATTAACATAAAGGCTAATTTTGCATGTATGTATGAATTAGGCCAAAGAATCAATGAGCTGGGTGTTGAAGTTAGTCCATGATTGATTAATATGGATCTATTTCCTGGGCACTTTTCCATTGCCCAATAATGTTAGAAATTTATCTGGAGTTCAGACCTATGTTTTATAACCCGTTTCTCATGGTCACATTTGGGCATGGTTTTGTGACTTAACTGTGTCATTTTAATTCCTCCTACAAAACCTTTTGAAGAAATTTATCTCACCGTTATTTGTACAAGTCACTTGGTATTTCTCTTCCGACACAGTATATTCTTATTAATGTATTGTTCTAATTCTAGTCAATTTTTTATGTTAATGTGACTTCTGTATTATGCCATCTGTAAAAATTCTAATTAAAGTGAAGTGCTGTAAGATTAGTAATGTAGATGCATAATGAAATAGCAAACATTAAAATAAGTCATATAGTTGACATAAACGTTCTACCTTGTTAAACCACAGTGACCCCCCTGCCTTATTGAGTTTTACGTCTGAACACAGATGTCTCTTTTATCATGGCTGGATTTTACATTATTTTATGTAATAATTGCTATCAGAGATTTTTGAAATTGAGTATGCTAGTATAGGAAAAAGGAATTTGTTGAAAAAGCTGGAGACAGAGACATTTTTCAGAGTCAATTCAGCACTATGGTTTCTCTCTCTGGAAGAAGGTGTGGCCTTGCTGATACAGAGCTTTGTTCAAGACTTCTATACATTTCCTTAATAAGAACATCGATAATTTCAGTTTTTCCCAAATGCCAATTAAAGTCTCATGAACAAAATGTCAGCATCATATCACAAATTGACTTTTTGGAACCTTGCTGGACTCAACCTTGTTCTGACTGTGCGTTCTCCTATTAGGGACTCTGGCTACATCTGTTTTGGCACAAGGGAAAACTCATTTTCATTATGATTTTACAGTGTTGGGTAACTAAATGGGGAATGCAATCTGTGGAGACGGTGTTTACCTGTGTGTATGAACATGCACACGTGTGTGTTTTTGTCTCTGTTTTATTTTGGTAGATGGATATTCCCTTTCCTTCTTAGCCAACTTATTTGAAAAGCAACATTCATCAGATATGAATTATTTCTCCCTGCTCTGGCTGATCTGTGTCATTAACAGCCCAAATTTCTTTGTCAAAGACATCAATAAAAATGTTGCAGTAAGAGGACCTAAGACAGGATTTTGTAACATACTACTTAAGAAAGCTCCAAATACCACCTTACCCCAGTTTAAAACAATCTGTTATTCAATATTAATGGGAAATAATTTTTTAAGATAGTTATAAAGCAAAGTAACTCTTATTATAATTCTCACACATCTCTTTATTTTGCCATAAAATATAATGATAAACTTTTTCAAATGCTTTGATAGGCTGAAAATATGTAATATCTGAATACCCCGCTGATATAGTAAAAACTATATGTTAGTCAATTGAAAATATGATATGTTACTATACTTCTGCCTATTTGATCAGATACTATCACTGTAAACTCTTAAATCTCCTAGCAACCTTTGATAATTTCAGTGAGTGTCTTAATGAACTATGAGGTAATCATACATGGAAATGATCACACTAAATTTCTAAATAGCTATTTCTGCAGATTCTAGTGTAGTCCTCTAGTGGGTTCAAGCGGAACAAATTTTCTTAGGTAACTTAAAATTATAAGGTCTACCACACTCAAAACCCAACAATGTATCTCCCTCCCAAGCAAAAGTAAAACATCCTCTTGCCTTAAATATGAGCCATTAAGGGGAAATATTAATTTCTGAAGAGAAATTCTCAAAAAGCTCCATAGAGCCAGGTGAATGTGCTATGACTTTAACAGTTGTTAAATGGAGTATAGAGTCCTGGATAGAGATCTGTGACTCAACAACAGACCACAAGAGAAAGTGGAATCCAGAAGTATATTACTCACAGGTTGTGGAGGAAGTACACTGCATGCTATGAGAGGCCACAAGGTAAGGTCAAAGAAAATGCCAACGGTGAGAGAGGCAGGAACTGGGGCACATATCTTTATTAGTGTATGTAGGTGGAGTGCTTTGGGGTTCCCAGGCGAGGGCCAGATTGGTCAATTTAAACCAAAAGAGCAGGGTTTTGGTAGGTCTCACAGAGCTCTTATCTAAGGCATGCAGGCACTGAGATGCAGGGGAGACTGTTGATCACAAGGGCTGTTGGGGCAGTCCGGTAATACATTTGTTACTTTGTGGGCTGCTATCTAGGGCATGTGCTTGCATGAGAGAACCAGTGTCAGTTTAAAGTCTCTGCAGGCCGCATGGTCACACAAAATGGCTTCTGAGACAGCAAAACCATGGAATAGCTTAGCTAAACTCGCATCAAAGGGGTATCTGCAAAATGGAAGCAGAACTTTATTCTCCTTCCATCATTACATAGAAAGTTCTACTATGTCCTTGAACTTGAACCAGCTGTACCTGGGGTTGGCAAACTAAGGCCTACTGAATGCACAAGGTAAAAATAATCTTGATGTTGTAAAGGATCGAAACATAAAAAATAATATTTCTTGCCATGTGAAATTCAAATTTAAGTGTTCATAAGTAAAATATATATATATTAGAACACAACTGCACTTCATCATTTATCTATTGCCTGTGGCTGCTTTTATGCTATAATGGCAGAATTCAGCATATATATATATTACACATATATTATACATATATATGTATTATATATATATATGTGTGTATATATATACATATATTATATATATGTGTGTGTGTGTGTATATATATATATATATATATATATATATATATATATAATGTTTGGCTTGTAAAGACTGATTTATTTTGGCATTTTACAGAAAAGTTTGCCAAACCCTGAACTACACCAGCACTGTTTTTTTGTGGGTGGGTGAAGTAAGGGAAGGGTCAGAATGTTATAAGCAACTCCTGGAAAGCAGCAAACGTTGTTCTGCGTCTACTGTGAAGTCATGATATAGGCAGGTCTAACTTTTGGTTCCTATATTCCTAAAACAAAATATACATGAAAAGGGAACCTAGAAATATTAAGAAAAAAAGCTAAGCAAAACAGAAAATTAATTGGATTCTACAAATATTGGCACTCGAAGAATTCTGAAAAATGAAAAGAAAAATTTTATTTGTAATGCTTTGGAAGTTCTAGAATGAAGCCAAAATTAGGCATGATTTGCGTAAACACAGATCAAACAAGAGATCATTTATTTCAGGAAGAGAATAAGACACATAGAAGGAAAAAGAAAAACGCTATTTGTGATATATTGACTGATAGTCTACAAGAGGGAGAAATTCCATTAACTTATAGATGATGCCTATTTCAATGCTACCTTAAATATAGCATCCTTTGTGACCCTTTTCTGATCAGATGACCTTATCTAATACCTCCGTCATCCCCATCCTGGAGCCAAGGATGATTGCATCATATCTAATTTCATTGTCTGTTTCATGAGCTTCTCTTTTAACCCTTATAAATATGCCTTCTTAGCTTTTAAAATGTATATTTGCAATAGTTAGCTTTTACTGTTTTTCTTCTGTTACAAAAATGATATTGCCCTTCTACCATATGAGGACACAGTTAGACAGCCCCAGTTATAAACAACAAGAGGGCCCTAACTAGAAAATTTGACCATGGTGGTGCCCTGATTGTGGACTTCTAGCTTCCAGAACTGAAATAAATTTCTGTTGTTTATAAGATAGAAAGAAATTTTAATATATCACCAAAAATCCCACTGGCTTCATATAACACGTTTATTCCTCACTCATATTCTATGTCCTCCACGGTGGTTCTATTCTTTCTGTGTCATATTATTTGAGAACCCAGGCTGAAGTAACAGCTTGTATCTGGAATACACTGGTTTTGTGGCCAGTGTATTCGGCCAGAGGGTCGAATAAGCAGGGTCTAAAAAATACAATGGCTCTTAAAACTCCTGGTTGAATGTGATATGTCACTTCTTCATACATTTCGTTGGCCAGAGAAATCCTGTGGCCAACCCTGATGTCAATGAGAGAAGGTAGGTAGAGTTATCACAGAGAGAGAAGCACTGAAGAGGTGCATCATAGATGTGGCAGCAGATATTTAGAAAAAATAACACAGTCTGCCACAGAGTTCTTTATGTTCAAGGGTCTTGCCTTACTTACGGCTCTACGTCTTGAACCAACAATAATGCCTAGAATGTAAGATTTTATAATAGTACTTCTTTGTTTTAATGAATGGAAGGATTGGTGGATGGATGAATGAATGATTAAAGGACTAATTTTGCAGTACTAAATACATATGCCATTGAATACCAGGATGAGGTATTTAGTATTTAATGTGACATAATTGAAATGTTGGATCAAACATATTATCTGAATACAGGATTGCTGGGAAATACCAGTAATACTATGAAGCAAAAATGAGGCCCGAGGACCATTCTCTTTGGGGTCCTGTGGGGAGATTGTTAAACATATAGATGCTTGAATTAGATCTTCTGAATCAGATTCTATAGAAGAAACTAGATATTTGAAATGTTTTGGACATTTTTCATAATTCTTTTATTAAATTAAATTTATTGGGGTGACAATGGTTAGTGAAATAACATAGGTTTCAAGTGTACAATTCTATAGTACATCATCTATATATCACATTTGTGCGTTCACTACCCAGAGTCAGTTCTCCTTCCATCACCATATATTTGACCCTCTTTGCCCTCACTTACCACCCCCCTCTCCCCCTTACCCTCTGGTAACCACCAAACTGTTGTTTGTGTCAATGAGTTTTTGTTTCTTTGTCTTGTTTCTTTGTTGCTTTCAATTTTATACCCCACATGAGTGAAATCATATAGTTCTCGCCTTTTCCAGTCTGACTTATTTCGCTTAGCATAATAATCTCAAGATCCATTCATGTTGTTGCAAATGGCACTATTTCATCTTTTCTTATAGCAGAGTAGTAGTCCATCTTTCATGATTCTAAAGTACCCTAAAGTTTGAGAACTTCTCATTGAAACATATGAGAAGGTCAAAGAACTATTACCTAAACTTTCAGTTTAGAGAATTTGTGGAGAGGCACCTTTTGGAGAAAAGGACAAAAAAGAATCAGAAAGATAAAGCTGTTGACAGGACACAATTATCTGTTAATCCTGCCTTTAGATGTGATATTTTCCCCTCTCTGCTTTCTGCTGATGTCTCTCTTTTTCTCATTCTAAAAATACCAAACTAAGGTGAAGTTACCAATTACCTAGAGAGCAGTATTCTTCTGACTCCTACTTGCAAACTGTAACCTATTGCTAGATTGTCACCTGAAGGAACAGGATAGAGGTGATGATAATATCAAGAGGCTGGGAGAAGAGGTAGAATGGGATAAAAGTTGTAAGAGCTACACCAGAAATTAGAGAATAGAATATTAGAAACAATTGGCAGGGCATCTTAATTGAGTTCTCAGATTTACTCTTACATGTGCAACAAAGCATTACTTTTATTTTCTCAGAAAGCAGGTACATTTAGGATACATTAAGCAATCGGAAAAAAAATTGAACAAATGTTCTACTTCCATTTCCTTATATAACTCAATTATTTTCCACATAAATTCTCAAGTTATTTTAGAGTTTTTCTCTTATGCTTCTGTGTATATACACATTTATTAAATATATTATGCATATACATAATATGTATCTTTATAAAATATTAGTGAATAATTCATTGCTTCTCAGTGTCTTGCTTTATTTAATTAATATCTTTTAAAATTCTAGAACCATTCCTGATGTCATCCGTGGGACCTCCCCTATGATTGTTATTAATATATTATCCATATTATTTGATATTATGTATATCTAATGCTTTCCCAGTTTTAAAAAAACAATCTAATTATAACACATTGATTAAGAGTACATCAACATCAGACTACTTATATTTGAATTCTAGTTTTCCAAATTAATCAGAACAAATTTCAGTTTACTCATTTGTAAAATAGATATAAAATACTACCTATTTCACATAAGTATGAGGGCTGAATAAAAAAAAGTTTAAAGGACAACAGATGATGGACTAAACAGTCAATATTACCTATTATTAGACATTGGTATGATTATTTTATAAATTGTGTAGCAATATCTATATTTGTGCTAACTTTTGATTACTTCATTAATATCAATACTATAATATATTGATGAATCTGACCATTTAAAGATTTTTGATACATTGATTTCATTATTCAGTAATCTACAGAGAGCACATGTGAGAGGTAAGCCTGAGTCCTCTATTCTCACAAGGTTTATTTCTGTCCTTCCATTTTTAAAGTTTGTTTAGTTTGGTATAGAGTTCTAAATTTCAAATTAGTTGCCCTTTCATCAGCCCGGTATTTGAATGACTATGGCTTTATTCAACACCAAATGTCTGATAAACAAAGGCCTTATTCATTAAGATTGTTTCTCAACTTCTCCTAAAGTAGCCATTTTCAACATAATTCAGTTTTGGTGCTGAGAAAGGTGACACTACTCTTATTTTTATTCCTTTGTAGGCAGTTTGTGTTACTTTTAAAAGCTTTTTATAGTTTCCCTCTTTCCTTACAGTTCAGATATTTTACCATGATGTCTGTCTTGTAGGTCATTTCTCATTCTTACTTCTTGGTACTTGGCAGTTCCTTTAAATATACAGAATTCTGTATTTCTTCAGCTCTGGGAAATTTTCTTCTAAGAGTCCAGATTTATTTTAAGAGGCCCCGATCCTAATATGATTACTGGTGTGGCAATCTATCACTTATCTATCATCATTTTCCCCTTTGTCATACCTAACAATTTGGGACAAGGGGGGACAGCACATGTGATCACATGGCATTCTGGTTTAGTCTCCTATTTTTTGTTTCCCTTTTTTGTGTTATTTAGTTCTTTTTTAGTATTTATCTATTGGATATTGGTTGGGGTGAATATCTAACATGATTGAGTAACATATTTTCCTTTATTATAATTTTAATTACTTCCTCAATTCTGTGAAATAAACCTTCTATGAATTAAATCAAACACTGACACACAGGAACTTTTTTTAAAGCAAATATATTCTAAGCCTTAATGTTCTTGAATTCCATCAGTACATATTGTTTGAATTACTATAGCTGTATTCAACACTAAATGTTCAATAAAACAAGCCCTCATGTATTAAAATTATTTTCCAATTCCTCCTGTGTATTTTATTTTGCATGCTTTTTATGACCTAATTGTCAAAGAATAATTTTAAAAATTTATGAAAAACTTGTCATTCAAATATAAATGTGTCATAAATTTTAAAAATTCACTGGTGAGGGCACAGGCAGTGTGGTAAAATTGATACAAAGAATATTTTTAAATAGACTAATTTTTGAACAGTTTTTGGTTTACAGAAAAATTGAACAAAAAGTAGAGATTTACCATATACCACACCTCACTTTTCTTCCAGTTTTCACTATTAACATCTTACATTTGTTAAGATTGATAAGCCAATATCAAAACATTATCAACAAAAATCTGTATTTTACATTAGAGTTTACTCTTTGTGTTGAACATTTTGTTGTTTTTAGTAAATGCATGACATTTATCATGCAGTGTTATATAAAATAGTTGCACAGCTCCAGACTCCACTGTGCCCCACCTATTCATGCTTCTCTTTCCCTCCAACCTTTGCCAGCCACTGATCTTGTTACTGTCTCCATAGTTTTGCCTTTTCCAGTATCTTATGTAGTTGGAATCATACAGTATGCAGACACTCATATTTGCCATCTCTCCCTTAGCAATATGCATTTAAGATTCCTCCATGTCTTTTTGTGGCTTGATAGCTATTTGTGTTTTAGTGCTGAATAACATTCCATTGTGTAAAACAGCTTATTCACCTGTATAAGGACATCGTAGTTGCTTCCAGGTTTTGACAATAAGGAATAAAGCTGTTAAAATCCACGTGAAGGTTTTTGTGTGGTGTCATATTTCAACTTATTTGGGTCAATACCAATGAATATGGTTGCTGGATCATATGGCAAGGCTATGATTAGATTTGTAAAAAACTACCAAAATTGATTTCCAAAGTGGCTGTATGTATCATTGTACACTCTCAGCAATGCATGAGGGTTTTTGTTGCTTCGTATCCTTGACAGCATTTGGTGGTGCTTGCGTTTTGAATTTTAGCCTTCTCAATATGTATGCAGTGATATCACATTGTTGTTCTAATGTACTATTCTCTAATGGCATATGATTTTGAGTATCTTTTTGTATGCTTCTCTGCCATCTGTATATTTTCTTTAAGTAGTTATCTGTTCAGATCTTTTCCCATTTGTTGTTGGATCATATATTGTGTAGGTTTGTTTGTATATTCTGGATACCAGTCTTTTGTTAACAGATGTTTTGCAAATATTTTCTCCCAGTATGTATGTTGTCTTTTTCATTATCTCAACAAAATATTTTACAAATTAGAAGTTTTAAAATTTAATGGATTCCACTTTCTTTTTTTTATATGGCTTATGCTTTTGGCATTATATCTAAGAAGTCATTGCCAAACCCAAGATCAACTTGATTTTCTCCTGTGTTATCTTGTAGAAGTTTTTTAGTATCATGTTTTATGTTTAGGTCTATGATTCATTTTGAGTTAATTTTTGTGCAATGTATAAGGTCTGTGTCTAGATTAATATTTTTAAACATGTGGATGTCTAATTGTTCTACCACCATTTTTTGAATAGACTATGCTTTTGTCATTGAATTGCTTTTGCTCCTTTGTCAGTTAACTATATTATGCAGAAAGAGAACATTTTAAGAATTGATTATAGAAAATTAAGAAATAAATTCTTATTGTATATAGGCTGGCAGTTTTATTCCTATTTATGTTCTAGAAGGCAATACAATCATAATTTCGGGTTCTCATGACAGAAACTATTTGCATATTTGCTAGATAAAGAATCCATAATTTAACATGCATCTCCAGAGTCGGGGTTAGAATCAATAGTGAATAGTATGTCAGACAAAAGTACGTCCTATACAGGACTGAGCTTAAATATCACATCTGTAGGAAGATCTTCCCTAACTATGCTACTTTAAATAATCTCCTCCCCAAGAACTTTTTATCAGGTGATATATTCATTTCCTTCTTTATAGTCCTAGTATCTGTAACTTTAATTGAGAAATAATAAATGTAAAAAAAAAAAGAACAGGACCTCCCATTTTCTCAGCCTCCCTTACCCTTAAGTGGGCCCTGCGATTTGTGACTGAAAGTAACATATCACTTCCAGGCAAAGGCATCGGAAATCCGATGTGAGATTCTCCACTTGCGTTAGAGCTGCTCAAACATGTGAGACCTTTTTGGAGGCAGAGGAGGAACTTTGAGATCTAAGCAGCCTAGATTTGCACATCAGGGGCTGACAATGTTGTCTAGACAGATGCCTGAGCCTACAGGCATGAGCCAGTGAGAAATAAAGATTCTGGTGCTGTTAGCACAATAAAACCTAGGCTATCCTGACTAATACAACATGTACATCTTAATACAGTATATACATAGTTTCGATGAATGGGTGTAGGGAAATGAAAATGGATTTTCTCCAATGAGAATAATCTGAAATGCAGCAAAATATTTTTATTACTCTAAAATGAAATTATATTTAAGTAAAAATCAAATTTAATCTAGTAATGAGAAATTTTCCCTGAGTTACCTCAAAATTCCCAGGCAGAAGAACCAACACAGCAGTCATAGGGTAAGGATCAAACATCAACGCATCCAAAAGCCAATAGGATCGATTATCATTTTCTATGTATATGGTTAATCTTATCAAGCTCAAATTTGGGTCTTCACTCTTATGTTTTGCTTATTTAATGTTGGCCTCCATTTATGTCCTTCTGTCCTCTGCTCTGTACTATAAGACTTTGGTAGTTTACAAAGTACATTTCTCCCGTGTCTTGCCAGCTGACTTTCTAGTAGGTTCCACCAATAGGAATTATTGTTGGTAGATCAGAGGTGAAAAAAGAGGAGCTTCCTGATCTTGGCAGAGTAGTTACTGGCAGCTGCTGGCATTATGTGGAGCAGTGGGAGCAGTGAGGCATTATTGGACTTGAGCACTTGTTTGATTGTTTCAATGATGAGTACCTTATTAGTATGTCCAGAAGTGCTACCATAGCCTCTTCTAACATGCAATAGCTGGCCTCCACCCCAGAGTCATTAACAATGTAGATTTCTTGGTATTATCTCTTCTTCCTTTTTATTCCTCCAACCCCTGCCATCTTTCTTTGATCATTCAGACCTCTGTCACTGTGTAACCATTCAGCCCTTATTTACCAACCCAAACTGATTTCTATTTCCTTGACGGACTAGAGTACACATATGGACAATGTACTTGACATATTACAGGAAGACATTGATGAGGGAATTAATAATTTGTCTAAAACTTATTTTGCCATTCAAATGACTGGATGTGATACAATACAAGGAAAATGGACACATTTTTGTTTTATATGAATAGATTCCTCTAATTATCTGAATTCTCTTGAATGAACATTGAAAATTGAAGTAAGTAATCATTGACGAGTTTAGGTAACCTAAAATAGCTATCTAAATTTTATGCCCTAAAATCTATGTACTTCACTCTGTTGGATATATCTTGGCATTTTACTTTACACACATTTTTAACAAGCTCTTTTATCTCTTTGTTCAGCCCAAAGTAAACTACTTTGGAACAACATTTTATGTGGGGGTGTTAGAATGACTCTTAAGAACACAGTGACCAAAACCAAGATTAGTAATTGACAGCTTAACCACAGAGGAAAAACAAATACTCAAAAAGAAAAACATAGGAACTCTTAAAAGTACAATCATATAGAATAAAATGTACATTCATTTACAGTTTTCAAAATGTCTCCAAATGTCTAAAGTAATCAATTTTCTATGACATTTAGTCATTAATAAAATATAGTTTATTTTAGCTTTTAAATTTCAAAACACCAGGAGTATACAATTGTGTAGGGAAATTATATTACAAATACAACATGATTTAAATAAGAAAGAAAAGTATAGAAAGGGCTGTGATATCTAAGTGAGATCCCTTATATACATAATGTCCATGAGCGGTTTCAATTTATATTGATTTTCTCAGCCTAATTTTTAATGGTACATTCTCTCACACTTGTTTTGTTTTATACAAGAAATTTCATGTTTATCCCATCTATTGGTAATATATTTCTCATAATATTATTGTAAATTATGAATTTTATTGATGTCCAGTACCTGACTCAATTTCTGACACAGTGGTAGTGGCAGAGATGGTTAGTTATTCTCAATATCTGTGCTGCCATTTTCCCAAAATTATACATGCAAATTCAACTTACATATGAGTTTAAAGAGCCAAGTGTGACCATGTGGATAAGTTTAGGTCAGATAGAATATGGACAGATATATGATCTAGAAGCTTCTAGAGACCATCCTCTCTCTTCCTTAAGAGAGAGCTGGCAGATATATTTTCACCTTTTCTTCTCCTCCTCCTTATCACTTTTTTGTATGTTTATGCTCCATTTTGGAACATAAGTTAGGGGGTGAACCCCTTCAGAACATGGCAGAGTTCTGAACAAGGACTTCATTGTTCAGAATAGAATAGAGCCAATAACCAGCCATATCTAATGTGTGTTTATACAAGAAAGAAATAAACATATATCCTATTTAAGACACTTAATTGCAACCAAATGTAGTCTTCACTGAGATGGTAGATATTTAACAAGTGTCTAAAGGGTGAATCAATTATTAAACCAAGATCAAGCTAGCATTTAATTAAACCTAGAGAAAATGTTTTATTTACAATACTTTCGGCAGCAAGGTGCAGAAAATCCAACTCAAATTGCTTTGAACAACATTAACATATTTAATCACATAACAGGAAGGCTACAGCTAGCATAGGATTCAAGGTCTGATGATTTAATAGCGCAATAGTATCATAATTGATGCATATTTTTTCCATAGTGCCACCTGGTCATCCTTAAGTCATGACAGGTTTAGAATGATTGCTAGAAGTAATAGCTACTTTATTCAGCAGGAAAGAGATAACTGCTGCCTAGATTTTAAAAGTGGAAAACTTTTGTGGGAAATCAGTGGTCAAGTCTTATTGGCTTCTTTTGTACTCATTCCTTTCACTGTAAGAATACTGTGTTGATTCATTTAGGCTGGGGGTTGTGGAGCAACAAAAGGCAAGGAAGATGAAATATTCATTAGAGTCTTAGACTGTTTATATCCCATCCAGCATATGTTAAAGCAGGGGTGGGGGTGGTATAGATGGGTAGTTGGAGAAGCAATGAAGGTCTGTGGAATTCAATGAAAATACCTTCTATGGTCTACCATTCTGGCCACCTGACATCTACACTTGCTTCCTATTCATATATACACTTCCAAAAATGCTCACTCAAATCTCCCCAGGAGACAACTGAGTCTCATGCCCATGATTTCAATGTGATATATATCCCTCTTCATCAGATGCAGACATCTTTCTTCATGGCTTGGTATATCTATATATATATACATACAATGTACCTAATCCCAGTGTATGTATATAAATATAGAGTGATTAAAAAAATTAATGAAGGTTCTAATTTGTAAAACTGAAGAGAAAAAAACATCCACTTTCATTTAATCACATATCACATCATGGTGATGGGGAAATATAAAACCTCTTTGAGCTGGTCATAGAGTTATCTTTAGGGAGATACCCCACGTTCATTGTTCCCTGAGGGTTCATCTGAGATTAATGCATATTCCGTGTTATGATAAATTTTAAGCATTAAATTATAAATTACACTAAAAACTGTTGTCTGCAGGTGAACTAAAAATAAAGTCTAGGTAAAGCTGGCAATGTGTGATATCACTGAATTCAGAATTATTAATTACTAGTACTATCATATTAATAATGACAACTGAAAGAAATTTAAAATAACTAAAACAGTGAGCTATAAGAGCATTTTTTTTCTATGCAAAACATTATCTTTACAAGTTAGAAAATTATCTCATTCTGTTAAAGAAAGTACAGAGGAATTATGTTTAATGAAACTGTTGAAAACAGTATAAGATTGGGACAGTTTGCTTAGATATATTTTGCTTAAAATTGTTACATGTTTAATCTTCTATGCATTGTCTACATTATTGGAAATAGAAGTTCAGCAGCTCATTACCATTTTACTTGCTGTAAAAAAAGAATATTTAAAGAAATAAAGGTAGATTTTTCTTTAAAGATTTTAAAATAAATTTAGCTTCAAGACTACATTCCTCTAAATATTCTTAGGGCTACAGTGATCACTAATACAGAGATTTCAAATCATTTGATCTGAAAAGTTAAACCTGGCTGGTCTGTCTTATTTTTGCTCTTTTATTTCTTTTGAGTATTTTGCACGACTAATCATGTTGATTGATATGTGGTAAAAGAGACTGCTGTGAAAACTGCTTCTGAGCAATATGTTACTGATGAAAATGGTGCAGTTTAAGATTTTTAAATAAAAATGGAATAACTTTAGTAGTAGAAGATGCATGGATATCCGTGGGAATTGGATGAGGCTTCTATTTGAACTGATATCGGTTAATAGTTAAGCTAAATTGCAAGTACTGCTAGCATTTCCTGTCAAAAGAGAAAAATGAGGCTTAAAAATGTCTAGAAAGGTTTTCCTTATGGTTGATTGTTACATTATAAATCAATCTTGAAAAGTTATATAAGTGGCTATCAATGGTTACAAGGTGAATTTTGCATTTTCTTACTTTGATACATCTACTTTTCCACTCAGTTTTCTTGGTTAAATATAATGTGATAAGAACAGATAATAAGAAGGCACATTTTTCAATCTCACACTTCCTATTACTTTCAAATTTGATTATTTCTACTTATTATAGTAATATTATAATGGAAAGTCTCTCTAAAATGCAAGAGGTTTGGAGCAAGGGGGTAAGAAGGCTTTGCAAGAATCAAGGAGAATTCACTTTCCTGGCGGAAAGAACCCTCTGAACTCCTCAGGGAACACATCAAATTTCATGAGGAGAGGAACATGTGTTTTATCCATCTCTGGATCACTACTAGCTAGCTATCCCTGTGACTGGAACAAAATAGATGTTCAATATATATGCTAATTGAACAAATGGATAAAATGTCATGCATCGTGTCTTCTCTAAGGAAGGGTAGCTGTAGACAAATGTTAAATGGGTTCATGAGATTAATTTGATCTAAGTCCTACTTAACACTAAGACTGTACTCGGTATCATGAAAGGAAAAGAAACATAGGGGCTTTTATTATGTAGAGAAATTAATTCTTTTTATTCCCTACTAAGAAAAGCTTATGTATTTTATAAGCTTATTGAATTTGTTACATAATTATTTTATATTTGTATATAAATGAATAAGTGAAGAGGTATGTGCCTCCTGTGCTAAAATATCTATCAGTAGAGGGAGACTTCAAATAAGGAAAATTCCTTCACCTATGAAATCAGCACACTATTGTAAAAAAGTGTCATTATAGTAAGACCACGCATTAAAATTTAATGTTTTCCTGCTTGAAAGTTTGACGGTTTCATGATTTGTGTAGTACCTTAAATTAGTAATCCGATATAGTTATTGCATACCTCAAACACGGGGTATCATGCTTAAAACAACAGTGGAAAATAACCAAAAGAGTCTTGCGGAAAATTTTGGAAAATTATAGCACAATTAAGTATTGCTTGAACTGGGCGAGTAAAAAGGAAAGAGTGTCCCATATAGGGGGAAGTTTGCTACCTTAAGTGATTTTTTAGGATTTCTAAAGTTCTCTAAGAAATGATAATAATAATTTTTTTTTGCTCTTGTAATTTTAAATCATGAGAATTTCTTTGAATTCTGTAGGACTTCAGTGAGAAAACAAATATCCAACACATTTTTATACACAAAACCTGAAGAGGAGTGAACACAAAAAGTAGGTCACCAAAGGGACAAATGAGCCTGATTTAAAGGAAAATTCCCTGATGCCCACATCACCCAAACACTTGCACAGGTTCTTAGTGACATTTAAAGGCACTCACATGATATTCCCAGGACTCACATTACTAACATACTGGTTACTTAGAAACTGCTTTCTTACAAATGAATTTGAGGAGGGTGACAGTTGTTCAGTAACAAATATGCTTATCTCCTTACCTGCCTGTAATAACAACAAGCAGAGATGAGTAGCAGTAAGAAGTGGTCCAGAGGGTGATAGAAACGGCTGTGTTATGAGGGAAATGAAAATGCTTTACTACGTGATACAACCCCACATTTTCATCTAAAGATTTCCCAGTAAAACCATGAAATTCACAATGTAGATGACACTAACAGAAAGATACCAGTAGATCTGGCTACTGTGGGTATTTGAAATAGTAGACAAAGGATGAGTCACTATAGCTTTAAAAAAATATATTACTCAAAAAGCAAAGCAAAAAATGGTAGAATTTATTAGAGATGAATGTGAGCAAAACATAAAACCCCACTAAGGAATACCTCTCAGAATAACTCATAATCCCCAGGATCTATACTATCTGAAAGGTAATAGAAAATACACCAATAAATAAGTCTGGAAAAAGTGATAATCAAGGTACTCATTTTGGTTTTATTTATTGTGTTTTTTATGTGTGATTGCTATAAGATTATGCATTCTGTGAGAGGCATTAAGAAATACATATAAATATACATTCAAATATGCAAATGTATATATTTACATATAAATATATGTATGTATCAGTATGTATATATCCTATTACATAAGGAATGAAGAATGATAAACATTATTAATAACATAACCTATTAACTTTGAGTCCCAGATAAACTTCATGAAACACTTAGAACTATATGAAGATACTAACCTTATGATAATTTTGTCATTCATCAAGTTTAAATATTTTAATCTTTTTGCTAGAGTACAAATTGATGTATTTTAATTTCCTAAAAATTATATGATAATAAAATGATTCAACTGTTCTATGCTATTTGCATTAATTTTTTTTTCATTTCCTGAAAAACATTTAGCACAATGGATAACACTATAGGATCCAGAATATTCAAATTCATAGCAAGTACTTTATGGAAAATATGGATAAAATGCTAAAGCTTTAGAAAAATCAGTATATACATATGTATATTTTTGCCATGAATTTGCAAATATAACTGGATTATATGTTTTTTTAAAAATAGCTCCACAGATATAGTCACCAAATAATCTTTTATATATTCTACAATAGCCAATGACTCTAATACCATAAGGTTCTTTATGCTACCTAAATTTCAGGCTTGAAACATCTAGAGTCAATCTCCTCACCTCTTTAAAAAACCGTTACTGCTTAAATTTAAGCTTTGTTTCAAGTGTAATAGTGAGTGAATAAATTAATCATGTGCTGTAACATAAAAAGGGAGAGGACAATAGGCCTCCAGGGAGAGGTGAATGCAAATGAACTGAAGAATTTAATACTCAACTTCAGTACAATATTATGATTTTCGCTTGAGCAGATGAGAAATAGCGGGGGTGTGCACTCCCAAAATCATCAGGACTGTCAACTTTTCCCTGTTCCCAAACTAAAATGCCATCAGCAATCTGAATACCAGAACATAATTCCACAGTCCAAAAGCCTTTAATGTCGCAAATTCATCTGTGCTACTGTTCTATGTACAGCATAACAAAGTAACTATTTTTTAGCGCCTATATAAATGTGTGCATTTCTCTGTGTGTTTGAACTTATATCTTGTAAAAACACCTGGCACTATCATGCATTATGTAGACACAGTCCCAAATGAGAGGGAAAGTGTACAGAATTCTCCTTAGATTTTCTAATCTATTCCATCTTGCTATTTTGGTAATGTTGCAGCTGTGTCTAAAATTTTGAGAAAATATAAAATAAATGCAATGTATTTTGTATTTTTTATTACCTAAAGCAAATAGGTCACTGAATAAATTAGATGGCAGTTACATTTTATTATTTTGACAGTTTCCAGAGAGACAGGAATGGAAGCTACTTTCACCTATGTCTAGCGTGTCAGAAATATTCTATATTGGCTCAGCATATATAACAGGTTTTATATCATGCTAGTGATGCCTGAGAACCATGTGGAGCATACAACATCTTCAATACTGGGTTTTTTTAATACATAGTTAATCCAGTCAGACCCAGTAAGATAAAAAATGTCACTGATTCTTTCATCTGTTGCTGAAGAGCATTACTTTTTATTGGTGAATTATTCTTTTATGTTTTTGAGTATTCTATGGAATAATCACCCCACAGCCTGGACATCTGAGTCCAATTCCCACAGAAAACAGTGGGGAAAAATAACCATGGCACACAGATTCTTCATAAAGATAATGCTCAAGGAAAAGAGAAATTGGACTTAATCAGGCATGTAAATAAACTTATTTTCTACAGATGTGATAAAAATCAATTATGAGGGCCTTGAGGATTTGGGCAAGAGAGGCGTCATTACTTGACGCAAAGTAACAGCATGCTCTAGTTCCTGGAAGGTTCTCTCTCAAGTTCCTGGTTGGAAGTTCTTGTTGAATCTTCCCTTGAATTGAAAGACATTATGGAATTTGTTTTCTTGATTTATGATGTAGTGAAGTACAGAGAGGATATATTGTGACACCAAACAGGTCTTGGTCTAAAGTTCATTACCAGTAGGCAGTAAGTGAGTGAGCTTGGAAGAGTAGTTCACACCCTAGAGGTTTCAGTTACCTCTCTGTGGCATGCAAGGATAAGGGCTGTTGCAGATTTAGATAAGATGATGTGTATAAAATGCACATTTAGCATAGTGCATATACCGGATACTCTAGGAATTTGATGTCACTCCCTCTTTTAATAGATGTCTTTAATCCTTGAAAATATATGACAAGTCACTAAATTTAATTATAGACAATGATATCTGCAAAATAACCCAGATGTTTGCTGTTGTATTCTGACCTTGAATCCATCAATTGTTATTAATTAATAATAATTAACATTATTCATGTTTTGATGATGTATTCGTCTACATTTAATATTTATTTTCTCAACAAATATTATTGAACCACTGATGACAACAACAAAAACTTGGGTCAGAATGTCTTGTATAGAGATTTAACATTTATTGAGCATTGAATGATATATAATTTATTTTAAAAGCAGGTATTGTTATCCTTATTTTTAGGTTGTCACTGAAAGTTAAGAAGTTTAAATAACCTGCCCATATTTATAAAGATAAATTTTAGGCACAGATTTCTTTGGCTCTAAAGTCCATGTTTAATAACATGCAACGCAGCATGTATTATGTTATGCAGATAGAGAGTAATAATGAGAATGTCCCATGGGTCCCTTTAATATCTTGTTTATGTGATTCTGATCAAGAAATGTCCAAATTCTAAACAATTCCAAAATATATGGTATTAGTCAACTACGACAAAAAAGGCACTTTTAATTTTATCAAAATTTTGATTCAAGTAGAAAAAATAGCAAATTGAAAACAGCTGTAGATCAAGATTAGCCCTAGTTCTACAAAGGGTAGAAAGAGCAAATATCAGAAGTGAGATGAGATGAGATGAGAGAAGAGTAGAAACAGGAGGAAAAAACAAAGGTGCTTCTCCTAAAGTAGAAAGTTTGAAGTTGCAATCGCAGATTATCTTATAATACATAAACAGGGGAACACCGGCACAGCTCTTCTTTGTGTATTAGAAAATCATTAAGTTACATGCATCACATTTTTGTCATAGCATCCAGAATCCTTAGGGCTAACTCTCCCATATTTGTCTCTACATTTCCTTCTTTCTCCAGGGCTATGTAATTAATTTTCTTCTTCAACCTCTTACATTTCTTATTTTCATCCCTAGCCTACAAAACCTCTCTATTCTCTTTTCCATGCTCAACACATTTTTAATCAATGTATACTGTTTCTTCTTCAAAATACAATTTAACATGCTCCTTTTCCTCTTCTCACATTTTTCCCCCCCTCATTTCTTTCAAGTTCTCATCCATGTCAATATCCTTGTCCAGTGTACCTCCACACATGGACTAGGTTTGTTAGGGTTTGAGTGGTGGTAATTGAAGATGCAGTCTATATCACTTACTTTCATACCTAGACCTAAATGTAGATAATCAAAGAACGCAATGGGCTTTGTTTCAAGACAGAAGTTTCTGTCTATTAAATGCTCTCTAGATTTGCTTGATTATGTTCTGCTTTTAAGCAATCTACAATCTACTCAGAATCTTTTTAGAAATCTTGGATTTGTTTTAATTATTATTCTGAGTTTCATGTTAAACCTGTTTCCTTTTCTGTACTAGTGGGAAATCTAATGGCACACAAACACACACACACACATACAATTCATGAGTGGTTGTGCTTGTCAAGCAAAGATTTGTCTTATTTCCACTTTTTCTTTTTAAAAAATGTGATCTTGAGATTATTATGCTAAATGAAATAAGTCAGACAGAAAAAGTCAAGAACCATATGATTTCAACTCATATATGAGATATAAAAATGAAAGCAACAAGCAAACAAGTAAACAAACAAAAACTCATAGACACAGACAACAGTTTTGTGGTTACCAGAAGGGAAGTGGGGAGGGAGATGGTAGAAGAGGGTAAAGGGGATCAAATATATGGTGATAGAAGGGGAACTAACTGTGGGTGGTGAACACACAATATAGTATATAGATGATGTATTATACAACTGTACACTTGAAACCTATATAATTTTACTAACGAATGTCACTCCAATAAATTTAAGAAAAAAGAAAATACGTAAGAATATCAGGTTCAAATTCAAAAGTTCTGGTTCTACTTATTCTTAGCCATAGGATTTTAGCAATTTATTTCACTTCAAGCCTCAGTTCCCTACTTGATCCATAAAAAGTGAATTTGACACTTTCTTGTTAACCTTGAGATTAAAATCAAATAGTGAATGTAGAAAAGCTGAAATAATATGAAAAGCATTATATAACTTTAAAATAACAATTTAACTTAGTTTTAAAAAAACTTTTTTTTTTAACTAGCTTACTCACAGCCATGTGATAAACCTTTACACATAAGGGAGTCTCATGTTAGAACCTGTTCCTAGTTATTTATACCTAGACATAATTTTTCTAGGCAGAATTTTTACAATGAATTAAAAAATTCCCTAGATAATTACTCACTTTTATTTACTGCTGTGGTAAGTTTAAATCCAATATTCCCATAAACTACATTGAGTTACTCCCTTATGTTCTAGTCTGCACCTCCGTTCTCAAACTTGACCATCTGCAGAGCTTGCTGATACAGAGGGTCCCACCTCCTGAGTTTCTGATAAAGTGGACCCTTTATTTTGTATTTCTTATGTTTGTAGGTGGTATCTATGCTGCTACTCCAGTGGCAGCACATTAAAAAACACTGCTTTTGCAGGGTTTTTATTTTAACATTCATAGCAAATGCCTGGTTTTATAATCAAAGACAATTATTTCATTGCCCTGAGGTATGCCTCCACATTCTTACTTTAAAAAAAAAAAAGATGAGATCTGCTTCTTTAGAAATAAATGTTTCTCAAATCCCCTTGACAAAATCATACCCAGTTGAATGAATAGGCACGAGGACAGGGATTACATATTTTTATCCATGACCTCTGTGCTCTGCCATCTTACAATGTAGTCAACCCAGTCACTTTCATCATCTAACGGGAAAAATCTACTTGCATCACTAATAAGTACTGCTTTTCTGAGTCATCCCACCCTCGCTATGGAGTGTTACAAACAGAAGTCTATGGATTGGAGTACAATGATCAAGAAGTGTAGTTTCTCCTTCTCCCCAGAACTTTATTCAAACATGGGATTTTGGTTTTGAAAAAAATTTTCCCAATTTTGAGTGTTCTGATGCAGAAACATTGGCCAGTTCACCAAGTCTCCAGACCAATGCTATTTACCTGGCAGATGCATGACTCATTATTTCAAAGAAGATATGGAAAACAGTTAGGATTGATCTCATGTCTATTAGGAAGGCAAGAGAAACACAGGTCAAGGGCACTATTGCCTAATTAAGGACAAGAAATCACTTTCCAACACTTCATTTCTTCTTGACAGAGATCTATTCAGGAATTTGTTACCTTCTAAAAATGCAGAGCAGTGGAATGGAAGCTGGATAGACAAAGTCACCATTATAGGCATCTTTCTGACCACAGATATTGAGCATGCAGCTATTAATTGATTTGTCTTTGTTGGCATAACTGTCATTTCATTTCCTCGTTAGTATAATTAAAGCAAATAAAAATAATAGTATTGCATTTTATAAATTATTAATAAAATGTCCATTAACTCAGTTAATTGTTATTAGCAACCAATGTTTGGTAATTTTATAAATGCTCATTTCATTACATTCACAATCCTTAACAATTTAAGACAATTCCTAACATTAGGTTAAATTTTGTTTCCCCAGCTAGATGTACAAATACCTGAAATGATAGATTTTAAAGAAGTCATTTAATAAACATGTCCCATCAGTGAAGCACTCCTTTGATTGCCCATGATGCCATGCATCACAAGGAAAGCAACACATTGTGCATATTGTCACAGAATGAGTGTAATTTCAAAGATTAGTATTCTTGAAGTATAAAAATCAGTATTCTTGAAATCATGTTATCTAGAGAATTATCTAGAGAATTCCTTTCACACTCATATCTTAGACTCCATCAATAAGTGAACTGGCTCTAAATGATGTGGAATTTTCTTGAGGCCAATCTATAAAGAGTGTGAGCAGGTCAGAAACATCATGTTCAATGTTGAAGATCAAGTTCACAGTGTATTAAATGAGAATTTCTAAGGAAGTAAGCTGGAAAAGGAATCAAATATTAAAAAACAAATAGTGCCAGTCACAAAATCACCTTTTCATTTTAGGTAAATGTGTGGTTCTACTATAATAAACGGATAATTCTATTTAACTGAGTCAAAGATAAAAAACAAAAATAATATTTTAATTTAAACATAATTCTAATATAGTATATGTAGATATATTTAAAATATGTCAATCTGGCTCCAAAATGAAAATAAAAAGTTACATATGAATATTATCTAACCAAAAACATATAAGTGAATTTGAAATTCGCATATTGTTTAAATAAACATTAACATTTATGCCTATACATACACAGTATTTTTACAAACTTATTTAAGTGAGCAGCTCAGAGAATTATAAAAATGTTTGTGAAGAACCCCAAACTTATTTCACATTAATTTAAGAAGAGCCTACTTGTTGTCATTAACTATAACACTGTGTATCAATCATGAGGAAGATATATTGTGATGTTTTAAATTCAAGAAATATTTTATTTACAAAATGTTGAACACTATATTGTACCACATTCAAATGATACTAAGACAGCATATACATAGCAACCCATAATCCACATCTATAATGAGTCAGTGCTTCCTAGTGTATGCTTCCAAACAGGAGTATATTTGCAAAATAATGTTTCTCTTTGGAAAAAAATGCAATTTTCTCTTTAAATATTATGAATGCATCCTACATAACGCTACCATCATTATCATTAATAAATGGCTTATTACCCAACAACATTGCCCCTTTCACAAGAAATTAGGTAACAAAATGGCCTATAACCCCTCACCTTAAATAAATGGCTTTAATATTGTTACACTGCTTTGTAAATATGTTCCACCCATGATGTTTCTTGCTGTTTTGTGTCAGTTTGCCACAGTAACTTCTTGTGCATTCCAGCAACTTTGTTGGTAATGCATGAACTTGAACATATTTAACAACTGGGTAATTCAAATACGTGTCAATAACAGAGTGATTACAAAATAGCTCTTATATATATATATATTTTAAATGCCCTTTAAATTTTTAATCATTGTTTAGCTTATCAAAGACATTCTTCATTTCTGTTAGGTTTTTTTTTTAATCTCTAGCATTTCTTCTTAGCTGTGTTTTTTTCAATGCTACAATTTTTTTTTAAGTTTATTAGGGTGACAATTGTTAGTAAATTTATCTAGGTTTCAGGTGTACAATTCTGTAGCATATCATCTGTATATCACATTGGGTGTTCACCACCCAGAGTGTTCAATAGGTAATTAGATAAAGAAGATGTGGTATATATACACGATGAAATATTCTGCCATAAGAAAAGGTGAAATAGTGCCATTTGCGACAACATGGATGGAACTTGAAATTATTATGCTATGCGAAAAAAGTCAGAGAAAGTTGAGAACCATACGATTTCACTGATATGTGGAATATAAAACTGAAAGCAATAAAGGAATAAGACAAATAAAGAAACACAATCTCATAGACACAGGCAATAGTTTAGTGGTTACCGGAGGGTAAGGGAGGAGATGGGTGGTAGATTAGGTTAAAAGAAATCAAATAAATGGTGATAGAAGGAAAACTAATGCTGGTTGATGAACACACAATGTGGAATATTTTTTAAAATATTTAATTTTACAAAATATGCTTTACAAACACTATTTACCATATTTAGATGGAGAAAAGGACTTTTGATAGTTTCTTATTTTTCCATGTATGTTTGTGTGAGTGTGTTATAATCAGTTGATAGCATGGTGGAGTGTATTTAAACTGACATGTTCAAATCTCAGGAAATGTTTTATTAACATACATTAACATTATATGTTAATATTGAATTGTGTGACTTTGGGAAAGTTTAACTGCTTTTGTTCAGGTTTTTTACTGTTGATTGTTTTGATGAAGAGTTAGAGGTATGATGAGAGGATCAGTCGATATTGTGAAGAGAAGCTGATGTCTAATATATGCTCATTAAATGGTCCCTAAAACCACTTCTCTATTTTCAAGGAAAAAATAGTCTTCTTCCTTCTGTTTTTCTCCTTTGATGTTTCTCCCTTTAATTATTTCATTAGTTAACTACATGAATCAAATTTCACTTTAAGTTGATACAGAGATAGTTTAGCAAATAAAAATAACTGCAAATCAAATGTAAAACTTTTATTTTTATGTACAGCTCAGTTTGTGTATAATGCAGGTGCAGAAAATAAGATGCTTTGTTTGAATTTTCTTTTCTACTGAGAAATATATAATACAGGAATTTGTATGAGTAATATACATTTTTGGCCAGGGTCCCTACTTTTCCAAAATGTTATTGTGCTTTAAGCTGCTTTTGAATGTGTGTGGGGAAAAAAATTAAGTTTTGAGTAAGCCATAAACACAATTGCTTTACAATAAGCATTGTATTTAACCACAGTGCATCTAAGTTGCTATAACATTGGCATATGAACTTAATGGTTTTATTTTATAAAAGGCAATTTTAATATTCCATTTTATTAAGAGAAAGCTTCTTAGACTATACATCTCCAAAAGAGAGTAAGAAAGAAAACTAGATTCTTTTAGCCATAAAATTTTCCACTTCAGACTTAATATTAAGACACTGAACTAAAATTAGAAAAAATAACAGAAATACTAACATAGTGAATCAGGTCCACTTTGCTTTTCTATTTTTTATTTTTATCTCTTGATGACTATTTTATATATGTGTCTTATGAAGGTGAATTCTTCAGCACTTCTAGGTTAAGAGCTTAGGGACTCCTAGATTTCAAATCTCATATTCAGTATAAAAAGAAACAATTTTTAAACTTTAGGACTTCATGCCTTGCCAATTGTCTGGAATATTTTTACTTTCTATTCTATTCTGAGGCTATTTTAACTCTCTGAAAATAATTAACTTAAATAATTAAATAAAACTTAGACTACCTAGCATTTGGTCGAATTCATATTTTCTTTCATCCAGATTTTTGAGCTTCTAACATCTTCATAATGTACTGAGGCCATTTAAGAAAATGTAGTTCACACACTGTAATATTCAATCTTTTAAGGTGTCCAATTCATTTAGTTTTACGAAAGTTGTACAACTGCCACTTTATTCTAGAAAATTTCCATGACTCCAAAAAAGAAACCTGTACACTCATTGGCAGCCTCTCTTTCATGTTCATTCCCCCACCCCCCGATTCCTGGCAAGCACTAATCTACTTTTTTTCTTTATTGAATTGATTCTGGGTATTTCTTATAAATGGAATTCTGGGTATTTGTTATAAATGGAATTGTATGATATGTGGCCTTTTATCTGACTTCTTTCATTTAGCCTCATGTTTCCAAGATTCATCAAAAATCAATTTTATATAGCAAGTATCTTAATTTTGCAACACAGTTCTTACAGGTTTGAGTAATCTTCTGAACTGCTACACCTCTTGGAAAGTTACATTTATTGCAATCCTTCAACTTCTTTTTCCAAAGGTCGAGAGACAAATGTAAGCTGTGTGCCTTCGAAATGAAGTGAGATGGAGTTCTCATCCTTCACTTTATCTCTTTCCCTGATTCACTAGCTATCTGTGTGATCTGTGTGATCTGTGTGAAATAAAGGTGATGTCTAGCCCTGTCTGTCACAGTTGCCTGCCAGCGGCCATTATGGACTGCATAAAAACTACATAAGACCCTTTTATCCTGCACTGGAAGGTTGGCAGTGCAGGTAAAATCTTTTTCTGTCAGGTAATTCATTGTTCTCACCTTAGAACACAATTTAAAAAGGCACAAGAGAAATGGAAAATGATCTTAATGCAGATCTAACACTTTTAAGCAGAAGAGAAATGATGAGCTGCATTTTCCTCCTTCAGAAATGTAATAGATAAATCAGTTTCTAAATTTTATATAAATGATGAAATGCATCAAAGATAAATCAAATTGCCAGATAAGAGCAAAGTAGATGATTAAATATCTCTAAAAGGTAAAAGAAGTCAAATTTTAGGTTGTACAGCTGATTTTCAGGGCTCTAATTAATGTTAAATGTTTTTAAATCATGGAAGCCGATACTGATGACAATCAAGGATGAATAACCAGCAAAGAACACATGCTGAAAAATTTACACAGTTGTATTGGTAACATAGTTCATATTTATCTTTTAAATAGTGTATTACTGTGACAGAAGGTAAAACTATGAAGACTTTGAAATACAAATTTCTTGCAGACTCAAATTATAGTTAATAGTGTAGGAAATGTGATTTTCACCTTGATTCTTTTATTTTTTTTATTTTTTATTGTGGCAAAATACACATAACATTTAAAAATTTTACCATTTTTTAAAGTGCATAGTTCAGTAATATTAAGCACATTCTCATTGTAGTGCAACCTACACCAGCCTTCATCTCCAGAACTCTTCATCCTATGAAACAGAAATTCTATATCCATTAACCCATAACTCCTTATTTTCTCTACCACCCTCCCCTGCTCTTGGCAACAACCATTCTACTTTCTCTCTCTGAATTTGACTACTCATATAAGTGGAATCATATACTACTTGGCTTATTTCCCTGAGCATAATGTTTTCAAGATTCATCCACATTGTAGCATAGGGTAATGAGTCAGAATTCCCTTCCTTTATGTACTATCTATCTATCTATCTATCTATCTATCTATCTATCTATCTATATTATAGTTGATATGCAATATTATTAGTTTCAGGTGTACAACATAGTGATTAGACATTTATATAACTTACAAAGCATTCACCCCAATAAGCCTAGTACCCATCTGACACCATACATAGTTATTGCAATATTATTGACTATAATCCCTATGCTGTAATTTACAGAACCATGACTATTTTCATAGCTGCCAGTTTGTACTTCTTAATGTCTTTTACTTTTTCACCTGTTCCTCAAACCTCTCTCTCATCTGGGGACCATCAATTTGTTCTTTTTTTTTTAAGGTTTTTATTGGGTAATTGGGGGGATGGGAACAGTGCTGGAGAATTGGGGGAAGGGGAACAAACAATGTGCTGTCGTTTTGTTCTTCAGTCTAGTTGTGGAGGACATTGCTTCACTGGCCCAAACTGGCACCATCATTGCGCTCTTCCCAGGCGAGGCAGATCAGTCGCCGGCTTCTGGACGGCCGCTCACTGCAGCTGCTGGCCGCTCACGCTGGCTGCTGGCCACACACGGTAGCCCATGGCAACCCACTGCCACAGGGGCTGCAGCCTACGCCGTTGCCGGCGACTCATGGCAGCCCAGCTCCAGGTTGAGCTGTTGTTCAGCATCTAAGCTGTGGAGGGCAGTGTCACTGGCCCTCATATGTGGGATCCGAACCGGGGCCCTCTGGCATCCCAAGCGAGTTCTTAACCATCGCGCCACTCGGCTGGCCCATCAATTTGTTCTTTATGAGTTTATTTCTGTTGCATCTATTCATTTATTTTGTGTTTTAGATTCCATATATAAGTGAAATCATACATTTGTCTTTCTCTGACTGACTTCACTTAGCATAATACCCTTAAGTCCATCCATGTTGTCACAAATGACAAGGTTTCAATACTTTTCATGGCTGAATAGTATTCCATTGTATATATGTGCCACTTCTTGATCCATTCATCTATCAATGGACACCTAGATTGCTTCCATAGCTTGGCTATTGTAAATAATGCTGCACTGAAAATAGGGGTGTTTATATCTTTTTGAATTAGTGTTTCTTATTTCTTCAGATAAATACCCAGAAATGAAATTCCTGGGTCATATGGTAGTTCTATTTTTAATTTTTTGAGGAAACTCCATACAGTTTTCCATAGTGGCTGCACCAATTTACAATCCCATATCAGTGCATTGGTGCTCCCTTTTCTTCACCTCCTTGCTAACACTTGTTGTTTATTGATTTATTGATGACAGCCATCCTTACAGGTGTGACATGATATAGTGGTTTTCATTTGCATTTCTCTGATGATTAGTGATGTTGAGCATATTTTTATATTTTTCCTGGCCATCCGTATGTCCTCTTTGGAGAAATTTCAAGTCCTTTGCTCACTTTTTAATTGGATTGCTTTGTTTTTATTGTTTTTTCTTTTGTTTGCTGTTGAGTTGTATGAGTGCCTTATATATTTTGGATATTAATCCCTTATCAGATATATTATTGGTGAATATTTTCTCCCATTCTATATGTTGTCTTTTCATTTTGTTGATGGTATCCTTCACTGTGCAAAACTTTTTAGTTTGATGTAGTCCAATTTGTTTATTTTTTGTTTTGTTTCCTTTTCCCAAGGAAATATATTAATAAAAAATTACTCACAGCAACATTAGAATTTACTGCCTATGTTTTCTTTTAGGAGTTTTATGGTTTCTGGTGTTACATTTAAGGATTTAACCCATTTTGAGTTTATTTTTGTATATGGTATAAAAAAGTGGTCTAGTTTCGCTTTTTTGCATGTTATCTGTCCAGTTTTCCCAAAATAATTTATTGAAGAGATTGTCTTTACCCCATTGTATGTTCTTGCCTCCTTTGTCATAGATTAATTGACCATAGAGGCATAGGTTTATTTCTCGGCTCTCTATTCTGTTGCTTCTATATGTGTCTCTTTATTGTGTTTTTCGGTTTTCTTCTTGCAATTGATTTCTAGTTTCATAGCACTGTCAGATAAGATGCTTGCTTGATATGATTTCAGTCTTTTTAAATTTATTGAGACTTTTCTTGTGGCCTAAGATGTGATCTTCCCTGGTAAATGTTCCATGTGCACATGAAGAGAATGTATATTCTGCTCTTTTGGGTGAAATGTCCTAAAAATGTCAGTTAAGTCTATCAGATCGAATGTGTCATTTAAGGCCACTGTTTCCTTGTTTATTTTCTCTCTGGATGATCTATCCATTGATGTAAATGGGTGTTAAAATCCCCTACTTAATATCTTACTGAGGCTCTCTCCCTTTAGGTCTGTCAATATTTGCTTTATCTGTTTAAGTGCCTGGTCCACTTCTCTATTCCTCCTACCAGATTCAACATGGTTTCTTCTTGATATCTAGAACAGGAATTTTTCAGCTATTCTGCAGGTGGTTGTCAATGATAATTGTTCTATAAATTAGTTGTAATTTTGATGGAGTCATGGGAGGAGGTAAGCACACAGTTTATCAACACTGCCATATTAACTGGAAGGTCAGCAAGTGTATCTCACTTCAGTTATTTATTAGGGTTAAATAGAAAGGCAACAGAGAAAGATCTTATTTTGACAGTTGATTAACTTGAATGTGAGAGCACTGGTTTTAAATTTAATCATGATTGTACACATGCTGAATAATTAGCAAGATTCAAAAATAGGAAGAAAGCTTGTCATAGTCAGCATACAACTCTTGAATGAACTCAAAAATAGTCTGGAGGCTTTGGCTAGAAAACAATGATAGATTTATTCAAGATCTTAAGGTTTGCAAACCAGAACACAACTAGGCAATACCCAGAGTGTTGCAAAGATGAAAGAAACACTGAGGGTTGTTATAGTAAAAAGTATATTCTTGACAAGAGTCAGCCCTGCATTCCTAGCCTCTGGATTAGTCTAAAATGGTAATCTTCTGGATAACCAGTTTTTTAGATAATGGATATCAGGTGGTCTGGATATGCAAACATCCTTTTCTTAGTCCTACAGGGGGTAATCAGAGGGTTAGATAACATCTGGAGGTTTGATAGATAGCCAGGATTTGAAATGGGACTGAATAGTTCAAATTTAACTTCCAGGCTAGTTAAAACAAGGAAAGAATTGTTTCATCATACCTCAACCTACTTGATTTTAGTAATTGTGCAGCTTTACTATAGCTACTCCATTTTATTTCTTCACTCTATTCCTCACTACCCACCTGTCAGAATAAAAGTCTTGGAATTATGGATGATACTTACTTAAATGCACACAATACCAATATTCTACACTGAATAGTCTGTTTAAGGAATAGTATAGCACAAAGATGAAGGCGTCACAATGAGTCAGACATTTCCACATTGAAACCTTGGATCTTCCATGTCATAGCTGGGTAATCTTTAACTAATGATGTTTGCTAGGTCTCAGGTTTCATATCTATTACAAAATTGTGAGAATTAAATAAATGATGTTTTGGGGGCCTGGTACATTGCTGAGCATATGATTGGCTCTTAGCAAATAGTACCTATTATTATGCCATCCTTCCAACTTGAATCCTCATGTGAATTTTTCTATCTGAAGCTTTTTAAATCCAATTAACTTAGTCTATTAATTCAATAATCTTTTTCTTCTCCTTCTCCTTCTTTTTAATACTTGAGATTTTAAAACTAAGCCTAGTAAAGTGGAGAATAGATTAGCTAAAATCAGAAAACTACATAAACACTGGATTCTTACTACATAAACACTGGATTCTTACTCCATTAATAGGAAATTTTAGGTTAACAAAGAATAATAGCACATTTTAGTAAAGTCAACAAAGTTTACTTCAAAGTAAACTTCGGTAAAACTAGAACACACCATTTTCTGTTGCTCCTTTCCAACTATTATCATTAATAATTTTTGAGGTGAACATATGTGTGTAAAATCACATATTGCTCATTGCTTGCAAGTTTGGTAGTTATATGTCATAATGCCTGTAAGACACATAGAGAATACAGTTCATAACCTAAATTCATGAACATAAATGTAGAGTCATAAAAATGCAGTCTTAAAAATAAAACAAATTAAAAAATAAAGATTTTTATTGGGGAATTGGGGAGATGGGAACAGCGGTGGGGAGTTGGGGGGAGGGGAACAGAAAGTTGCCGTCGTTTTCTTCTTCAGTCTAGTTGTGGAGGACATTGCTTCACTGGCCCAATTTGGCACCATCATTGCGCTCTTCCTGGGTGAGGCAGATCAGTTGCCAGCTTCTGGACGGCCGCTCACTGCGGCTGTTGGCTGCTCACGCTGGCTGCTGGCCACACACGGTAGCCCATGGCAACCCACTGCCACAGGGGCTGCAGCCTACGCCATCGCCTGCGACTCATGGCAGCCCAGCTCCAGGTTGAGCTGTTGTTCAGCATCTTAGCTCTGGAGGGCAGTGTCACTGACCCTCATACGTGGAATCCAACCCGGGGCCCTCTGGCATCCCAAGCCAGCTCTTAACCATCGCGCCACTCGGCCGCCCCAGCAGTCTTTATATTTTTTAAGCATTTCATATCCTGAAATGGTGAGTAGGTAAAAAACTCAATGAATGCATAAACTTATTCATAACTTTATAACTTAGTTTTGACTGATCAGCTCCTTCTTCATTTTTATTCTGATGTTGCCAACCAAGTCTCTATGTCAGACTACACTGAAGCAGAAAATACTTCACTAATATGAAATTGTTAGGTTAAATTTTTAGCATAGGGAGATCAAAGTGACAAAGCACAAGTGAAGAAGATTTTCTGTAAGGTGCTCTTATTCTCATGTATAAGTAAGCAAGCATAGGAAATGTTTTACTGGTTGGCATCTAATATATAATAATTTCCTAATTTTGAAATATTTGTAGGTATCCACAACAAATATCATATATAACTCCTTATTTTTTGTTAGCAAGTAATGCCTAAAAAATAATTACTGAATAGGAACTAGGATTCAAATGTTTCCAAATGTAAACTGAATCATGTTATCTAATATTACCCTTGAGGATTAATAATTTTTATGATAGGGGAATGTCACAATCATATTGAAGAGATTTAACATTGAGGGTGCAATTTGAGAGTTGTTATATATACATCGCCTTTTAAATAAAATCACTCTTTATCCTGCCTCGATCTCTAATATGTTAAAATGTATTGTTTTTACTTTCTAAAAACCTTATATAAGATCAAATACTTTAAAAGGAACTGTTAGAATTTTAGAAAATTACATATTTTTATAGAATTTTTAATTTATTTTTGTAAATTAGTATTTAATTCTGAGTAAGAATATATTCTCGCTCTCTAAGTCTAGAAATCTCAGTCACCTCTCTTTCCTTTGACTCTCACCTTAAAGAAAGCAGTGTTGTTTTGTAACATTTCCTTATTTCTGCTCTATTACGTTGCCCATGCAAGATTATATAGTTTCTTCCTTAGGATTTGCCTAAGTGTTCACTCAAAATCCAATCTCTTACTTTTATTTATATATTATTCATACTGTGGCTATGTTTTTCTTAATAAACAGGTTATATAAAACTGTCATTTTTTTCACAACTGTTATAGTATTACAAAACAAACTCCTTAATTTATATAGAAGGTCTCCTGGAAAATGTCACTGCACCTTTCTATCTTCCTTTCTTATTTATATCCCCACACCTGTCTTATACTATAGCCAGACACCAATTTGCTGTTCTCTGAAATGCTGGGCATATAGCACTTTCCAAAATTTGTGCCGTTTCTAACAACTTTTACACTCTCTCACTAACTATTCAAAATCTATTATGTACTAAGTTTGAATCCAAATATCTTTATCAAGGTTTCTTCTAGTTCCTTACCCAAATGAATAATTTCATCTTATTATTGAGTTATTTGTACATATAGTATAATAATTTTATCTGCTTTTTATTGAGTTATTTGTACATATAGCATAATAATTTTATCTGCTTTTTATTAAATTAAGTACTAACTTCTCCATTTGATTGAAGGCACCTTAAATACAAAGATTATCTTATTTGCATTTTTTTCTCCTTCTATATTTCTATCCAGGATCAGAAACACATTTTTATCCTTGCATAATTAGAATGTCAAGCAGATTCAGTTTATCTGTTGTAATTCCATTTACTTTTTTTTTGCTATTCAGTACAATAGAAATGTAATGAGAGTTCTCAAATATATTATTTATTTTATTTTCAAGTCTTTGTAATAGAATGGATTTCTAAAGTTTGATGCAGTCTTATGACAATATCTGCTGATTCTCAGAAACCTGCTGAATACGAACACTGATTACATTTTAAATCTTGGCCAGGAGGAACATCATAAATTAGAACTGTGAAGAATTAAAATAATATAAAATCTGTTTAGTAAAGAATTTTTCTTTAAGCCATTGGTGAAGTTTTAGAAGAAATAAAAATCCTATTTTTATCTTCAGAAATACCATTGACATGCATATGTCATTGTTTCTATATTTAAAGGTTTTTATATTAAAATATATGTGCTTTGATGTAGATCTATTTACAAAACAAAAACGCCACTTTGTAACATTCTATATAAATGGTATAAATTGATTGCAGTGATGATGCAGTTAAATATATACCGTCAATATAGAATGTTTTGTCACACACACAAAAGTGTATGTGTGTGTGGTAAAAATGTTCAAGGCATTGTGCAGATTTCTACAAATACCTTCAAAAAAGAACAGAAAATTACAGCATCATAAGGACCTCCTAATATTTTCATCTTTAAAACAGTTTAAAGGAAGATATACAACTGGATAAGTATTATATTAAACTTTTTTACATAACAAACCTATGAATTTCATAAATATCATATATTTCTCATATACTAGAATGTTTTAAAAGGTGAGTATTGAAATTGTGAATTTTGGACTAATTGATACAACATAGAAATAATAAAACTAAATAGTACTTTGCAACTGAGAATCTAAATCACTTGGAGTTTGAACGAGTCACAAAATCTTAAAGACTGGGAAAATGACTTAGTCAACTCAAAGATTTAACACATCTATTCCTGAAAATATTTGGAATTAATCTTCTAAGTAGTAATAAAAAAAAACACAGCTAACTAACAAAACAAACCAGTCAGGTGATTGTAAAAGTCACTGTACAAACAATAGACTGTTCTTATAATTAAAATAGTTATATACTTTCATGGTATGTAATTCCATGGTATGTAATTAAACTAGCTTACCTGTGAAAATTATTTTATATATTTTTATAATCCACATAGAAATAATTTTGGTTCAGTAAAATTTCATTAATTTTGCTGTTAATTTTTTTATAATTTGTTTTATGTGGGTAATATGTACCTATCCTAATTATATAAAAATGTTAAGAAAATAAGCCTTTTTTAAAATATGATATACAAAAGTGATTTTTAAATATACAATACATGATCACTAATATATTAAGTGATATTAAAATGTTTTTAAATTAACATAACATGCTGGGCAATTTTATCAGGTCAACATTATCGATCTTATAAAAGATGCGGTTTGTCGAATACCTATGACATGCTGTATCACATTGTCTGTAATTTTAACAATAGTGTTGCTAAATAAGGCTAATTAAAGGGTTTTATTAGTGTCTGAAAAGTTGTCCCAGACAACTAATTACATGGTTGAACTGGGATCCTCATCTAGATTAGCTGATTCTAAAGCTGGATAGTTAATAGAAGTTTAAAAAATAGCCCTCTATAGGTCAGTGGCTTCCAAAGCTCATAGTCTTAGATTCAAAAAGATGACATAAAGAACTATGGCTTCTTGGATCTGCCATCAACATATTAAACCAAATTTTCAATGACTCAATATTATGGATTTTTAGAATATCTTCCAAGTGACTTTGATGACCAGCAAGATATGAAAATCTAGGTAAAGATGGCAGACCAGTACAATAAAAACACCACAGGATCAGAAGGGAAGCCTATATTTTATTTCTATTCTGCCATTTCAAATTTTTAGGCAAATCAAATAATATTTAGTGAATGGCTCTGTGATGTCTACCTTGTCCTCTTTTCCATTTGTTTCCTGGCACGAGTAACTCCTGCTACTTACCAATGGCATAATGCTGCAAGTACTAACAAAAATGCTAAGCAATCACTCCAAAACCACTAATAGTGCTAAACCACTGCAATATCATTTTTCTCAGTTCCTCAAAAACATATAGCCTTGCCAGTGTTCCTCATTCAAGGTGTATCTTAAGTGGTCTTGTCATTCATTTGCCAATAATAATCCTCCTTCTGCTCCCTTAGACTATGGGACCACGTTGCCTTTTCGTCTAAATGTCAAGCATACATTTTAGTGACATTTCTCCCCAGGACTCAGGCATGAGTCCTTGAAGGCTAGCTGTGTCAGAAGGTGATCTAAATGGCACACACTCTTTGGTACTCAAACTATCATTTTCCTAACCCTGAGGATTTTTACTACCTCATACTAAATACTATAACTACCTTCCCATGGGAGTGAATTCTTTCTCAGAGGTTGACTTGGTATCTTCTCTAACTATGTCCCCAAAACAACTTCTCAATTAGTCTTGGAAGAATATCTAAGAAAGACACAATATTATGGTGATATAACATAAGCTATAAACTGTATGTATACATAGCTCATAACTTACTCTATATTGTACTATTTATATATTCACATGCAGACACTATATAGTCACATGCAGACATTATATATTTTAATTCTGGCTTTGTCATTTATTTTCCACCAAAAAAAAGTATGAAGCAGTTACAAATTATCAAAATTTTATGGATAAAGACATTAAGACACAAAAGTTAGGTACTTTGCCCAAGATAAGAATGTTAATATATGAAAGAGCTGAGATAAGAATCTAGGTAATTTCATTCCAGAGCTAATTCTTTATGGTGGTAAGATTCATATTGTTTGTCTCTGCCTTTTGTCTCTCTCCATATTAAATCAATATAGTCACATATATGAAACTTTTAATTTAAATATGAATTAATAACCTAAAATCTCAAAGGAAGATGCATTATTATTCAAATTGCTTAAATATATTAGTCCAACACTTTATTTTCACTGTAGAAGTTTTCTTAGAAAAGGTCACAATAAGTAGAAAGTTTAGTCTGTTAAATCAATTAATCATGTATGTATAAATATTTCCACTCAATGTTTGGTACTATAGTTGTTGGGTTATTTGTTAAAATAGGGAACTAGAACAAAAACTAAGATCATATCGGTGATCCCAAAGAAGTTTTTGTGTGACTAGATGGACACAATTTACAAAGATTAAAGTTAGAGGACAATAAAGTACTAAATTGTGATGTGCTGTACTAAAGGGAAATTAATTTTAAACCAGTGCCATCAATAAGGAGATATTCCTTGAGTTCAATATTTTAAGGATAGTTGGGACTTTGCAATTAGAGAAATGGGGTGGAATTTTCTAGAATATAGTATAAAAAACCAGCTATAAATATGAATATATTTAAATCTAGGAAGACATATGTGGAAATAGCTAAATGAATCTGGTGCTAATTTCCAGGCAATATTCAGGGATTGATTTTCATCCCAGGCATATGATTATTTATTCAGAAATATTGTTGAGTAATGGCATTTGGGAAAAATTCTGTGAAGGGCATGTTTTCTGCTGCTGAAAAGTTTAACTTCCTTTTCTAATGGTAATAAAGTCTTTTAAGATAGAAATTATATGGCATTTAAACTTTTTATTCATAATGGACAAAATAACATGAATTGCAGGGAGAATCTGACTTTTAAACAAATTCAACCCATGTCTACATAATTGCAAAGAAATAGCTTAGGAGAAAATAAAATGGTAAACATAAATATAAATGTATCATTTTCCATTCTCTGTATACAAGGCTTGAAGCATTTTTGATGACAAAGGTACTTACATTCCGGTTATGAACATTTTTCTCCTAACAGATTCTGATTATTATTCTTAATTATCTTACAGTGGGAGTCCAGGGGCTTATATAATTTCAGCTACAATTTTAAAGAAAAAAAATTGAATCAAATATGTAGCTTCAGTTTTGTAATTGCCCACAGGTCATGCATTTAGAGTAATTGAAATTTTTACTCATTATCTAAATAAATGACATTATAGAGACAGTCTTACTTACTGCTTGTTGGATCAAAACTAGTCTGCTCCAAACACACTGCAGAGGGAAAAAAGGTAATCAAATCAGTGTAATAAAGATACACTTTAATAGAATAATTAAGGATTTTACTACTCAACAGTTGATAATCTTGAGTGATAAATGTGACATTTGTATAACCATCTAAGTTAAACTTGAAAATGGATACCTGCAGTGTTCCATCCTTTCCATAAAGATCTAACCTTATGTCAGTGATAAATATTGTCAAGATGATTTATATGTTATTATTTAGACCTCAGATGTTCAAAATTACATTGTAATTAAAACATTTCTATAAAAATGTATATAGGTATTTCAAGTCAAGAGAGGAAAAACAGCACATAATTGTAGTGTTCACTCATGCACAAAGTAATTGGAATAGATTAATTTGAAGACAGAAAATGTGGAGGAAAAAGTAACAAAAAGCCAACAATACTCAGACTCATCTAACAAAAACCCCTCTTTTGTTTAATTAAGTTATAAAAAAACTCTGATCGAATTCACATAATATAGTAAACCTAGATCTAGAAAAACAGTACAGTATGAAAGATGTATACAAAAGCATTCACTTTGTTCAAATAATTCTCACAACAAATATTAATTGCATACACTTTGTTGTAACCCATGAGCTAGGTTCAGGGGTTAGAAAACAAAGAAAAAAACATTCTGGAGGAGCTAACAACATGTTGTGAGAAACAGTTATATGAGTATTATGAAATGATGTACATGTATAATAATAGAGATACATAAGGTTGGATGAAAATACTAAAAATCGGTAACTTCAACATTTTTGGCAGTGTGTGGGGTACTGAGGCGGGAGGGAGTTGGTAAATGGTAGTTGAGAAAGCACCCTTGAGAAGTGGATATTAAGCTGAGTATAAAAGAATCAGTTGATTATAACTAGATAACTGTGTGCTAGAAGAAGGACATACTAGATTATAACTAGATAACTGTGTGCTAGAAGAAGGACATACTAAACAATGGGGGTGCCCTGAGCATTAGCATAAATATGTGAGTATTGGCATGAATATAGTATTGTGTGTTTAGGAAAACATAATTGTTTTGGTGTTTCTACTACATCAATTTGAATGAGAAAATAGGGCCAGAGATTAAAGAAACAATAGGCAATGAAAAGATGCATAATATAAAAATATCAAAAAGAATCATTTATGTCAAAAGAAACATCAACTTTGTTCAAAAGGAAATTGCTAGGTTTATTCCAACTGCTCTAACACCAAATGGGTATAGTGCATTTCAATTCTGACTCTAAACATTTGGAGTTAGCACAGACCCCACAGGTTAAGGGCAATGTTTTCCACAAGACTACTCTCACTTTTGATGCCAGCTGGAAGTTTTGGGGGTAACTCAGGCTATCGTACTTCTGACCAACTGGCTACAAATTTGAGGGTTCCCATAAGCAATCCCATCAAGTTTGATAATTTGCTAGAATGATTCACAGAACATAGGAAAGTGCTGTATTTACAATCACAGATTTATGATCCTGGATGCACATAGGGTATATTCTGGAATGGAAGACAGAGCCCCTGTGCCCACCCCGCATGGCATCAGGGAGTGTCAATCTCTTGGAACATCAATGTGTTCACCAACCAGGAAGGCCCACTAGGCTTAAGTGTACAGTATTTTTTTTAGGATTTTATTACATAGGCATGATTGATTAAATCACTGGCCATGTATTTGAACTCAGTCTCCAGCCACCCTTCTGTGCCTGGAATCTGGGCTAGCTCAAAGTCTCAAGCCACCAATTACGTGGTGGTTCTGGTGACCAGCCCCATCCCAATGCTATCCAGGGGCCTACCATTAGTGACCATGTGAAGAAGTTGCAACATTTATCAAACCTTGGCTAATAGTGTTTTGGCTATACTCCTTTCTTCTCCCCTCACATTATTTTGAAGCAAATACTAGACACGATCACATTTTATTTGTAAATATCTTGAAAGGTTTTCAATTTTAATTTGGCTTTTAGTGAATACGTAAACATGCCACTTTCAAATTAAGACAAAAGTGAAGGGGGTCTGTGATCTTTATATCAGAGTCAAATACTTAGGCATTATCGTGAAATGTTAATTCAGTTTACAGTCATCAATGAGACTCTTGTATCTATTTTTGTGCTTATATAATTGTGCTTATGAAAGCAGGTACAATATTTAATCAGCTCATCATACAGGATGTATATAGTTTCTATCAAACCCTGCAAAAATAGTACTTTGAGTATCTCCTAATTAAAAATAAAAACAAAGTTTGTTGTTTAGGAGTGATACAATTTAAACTACCACAAATACAAAGGCCAGCAAAAATGTATACCATTTCAACATAAAATATTGTTTTAAAAGAATATAGATGAAACTTTTTAGCAGCAATAATTTGGAATAAAAATTATGAACAAATAATTGCCAATTGATCATAAAAGCAAATTTTTCAATTTTAAAATGTTAAACTATTGATGAATTTCAGACTATAATTAGTGTATATTTGGTCTCTAATCCTACCATGATATGACATTTTACAATTTGTGAATAATTTTACTTATATAATATCAAGTAAGTTAAATATCATAGCTTTCTATTAAATATGGAAAATGTTTATTAGTAAAATAAAATACTGTGCTAAAAGCATTCCCTTATTACATAATATGTTAAACTGACTAAATGATACTAAAAATTTCTGGGGAAATTCTTTAAATTACATATTCAAACCCAAAAGATTCCCTAGAAAAGAAGTTTGAGAAACCCTCTCAATTTGTAGGTATTTATATCAGTCAGAGATCAATTAGAGATGGGCCACTGAGAATGGTATATAACAAATCATCATGAGGATTTGCTCATGGAATTGTGGAAGTGGTTAAACAGCTCATCTGTAACTGCCTCTGTGTCTGGTGTTGTGTCTGAAGTGAGGAGGGCTAGGAGGATTTACAGAAATGTGGACCTAGTAAGAGAGAACAAGGACAAACTGAAACTTGTAAGAATGAATTGGAACCTATGAACATAAACTGGAAAACATACTCACCTCTCAACACCCCCAACTGTCCAACTTCAATGATACGGATGATTTGCAGAAGAGGCTGGTGCTATTTGTCAAGAGCATAAACACATACCTGGCACAGGAGTCAGAGGCTCTGGGAAAAGCAGAGAGAGCAGATGGAGGAGGTGGAAGCCCAGTTACAGCTTTGTGCCAACAAGGTGAGTCAGCAGATACAAGACACCATACATGAGCTATAATTATAGCTGATCTTACACCAATCCTCTGCCTCATCCAGCTATTGTTCCACCTTCTAAAACTTATAATTTTCTCTTATGGCCAACATTAGCTCAGAACATTGAGAAAACGAATTCTGGGAAACATTGTTCTAGCTTAGTTTAGTTAACACAGTAGAAAGCTATTGCGGTTCATTTCTTGCCATCTTATGATCCTCACGCATCCTTCAAAAACACGTGTCAGTTTCAAAATCATTCAACTGTCTCTTGTACAACTAAAAACACGCTAACCATCTTTCTAAATTATAAAGTTTGTACATTTTTCTTTCTTTGATATTCATTCCTGTTTGGGATGAGTCATACTTTCTCTTCAATGTTCTATCACCTAAATATTGAGATATATGTTAAGTTTAAATACAACACATTTTATATTTGTTGATAAGATAATAGGAGAGTGGAGGGAAAAGTGCTTAAATTATAAACAATTGCATCCCTTATTGAAATAAGGATAAAACACTCATAACTGTAATAGACCTCCATTCAGCTATTAGTCATGAGGACATAACTGGTATTTCCAGTGCCATTTTTTATTCCCTTTGCAACCTCAGCTGGTTGTGCTTTCTTGCCTGGTACAATAAGCAAAACCTTTATTTCTATAGTGTTGCATCATTAAATATCCTGACTGTATTGGATTGATGTGATTTCACATGGACATTAATCACAGACATTGGAATTTCCATAGGAGTCCCAGAAAGCCAAACCTTCTACTGTACACCCAATTTTCTAGTAGTATCACTATTTCTTTTATACTTAGAATCTCTGTACTGGTGAGGGTGATTGATCCTATTTCCTTTGTGATTTTTCATTTTTTTGAAATGTAAAATGTTAAGAGAATTGTATAACATTCATGTATCTCAAACAAGAACAATAACAAAACAGTAAATTTGTTTTTTACTAAACTGAAAACACCATAAATATGAGTAAGGAAACATCACTGATACAGTTAACAGTCCGTTTTTATTCCTTTGCTTCCCACTTGTTATGGTCTGAATGTGTGCGTCCTCCCAAAAGTCATATGTTGAAATCCTATGTCCAATGTGATGGTATTAGGAGGTGAGGCCATTGGGAGGTGATTAAGTCATGAACTGAATCCCTCATGAATGGGATTAATGCCCTTATAAAAGAGGCCTGAGAGAGCGCCTTTGCCCCTTCTACCATGTGAGGATGCAAGAAGTCTGAGACCCTGAAAACCCTCCCCTGACCACACTGTCACCCTAAACTTGGACTTGCAGCCCCCAAAACAGTGAGAAATACATTTCTGTTGTTTATAAGCTACCCAGCCTATGGCTATTTTGTTATAGCAGCCAGAGCTAAGGTAACACTACAGAATCAATATTATTGAATCCATTTAAAGTCAGCATGTTAAAACCATTTATCATTCATTATTTATTTAATTAATATTTCTTTAGTGCCTAACACTGGACTGACAGTTATCTAGGCCAGCGGTTCTCAACCTTCCTAATGCCACAACCCCTTAATACAGTTCCTCATGTTGTGGTGACCCCCAACCATAAAATTATTTTCGTTGCTACTCTATAACTGTAATTTTGCTACTGTTATGAATCGTAATGTAAATATCTTTTTGTTTTGCGGTGGTCTTAGGCGACCCCTGTGAAAGGGTCATTTGACCCCCAAAGCGGTCGTGACCCACAGGTTGAGAACCGCTGACTATACATTGGGAATCCAGCAGTGTATATAACAGACCTAGTTTTTGCTATCTTGGCACATATTGCCCCTCACTTTCTTGATCTGCTCAGTGTGTCAAATGACCTTGTACTTCACTCTACTTCAGACACTCAATCACAGGTTAACCTTCCACATCTTTTCATGATTATTAACAGCCACATCTTCCTTAAGCTATCTGATTAACATCTTCTATTTTCCAGCTCACTAACTGTATTAACTTCTATTATAACAATCCTTCTTACCCACCATAATCTACAATCAATTAATACTTTCATCTTTTTTATGGTCTCATGATAACCTTATTTCTCTTTCTCCCATAACCTGATTAAATTCCATGATCAATTCTAGTAGTCATTTTGTTGCACATACCCTCATTTCAACTCTTGTATTTTTTTCATACTTATTTGGCCAAACTACAACCCTGGCCCACAGTGTAACTTGCTGAATATGGCTAAAGAAAAACTAATCTTGCTGAAGCTTCTAATTTAAATTCATGATCAATGATTTCAATTGAACACACACTGCTATTTCACAATCACATTATATTTCTCTAATCCATCCCTCCCAGTCTCAAAGGTGACTGCTTTTTTCTGACTTCAACAATTCAATATTTCCTGCCTATATTTATACTCAATTAATACCCCTACTTTATATTTCACTGACAAAATAGAAGAATAAAGAGAACACCCACGAGCTTCTATAATTTCCACTAATTGTGCTTAGGCACTACACCCTATGATCTCACACATTGCCGTTAATAAATCACCAGACACATTTCTAGATTCAACACTTTCACTTACACATTCAGTGCTGTATCCTCACTGCTGCTGTAAGTCATTGCTCCATCATTTCTCCTTTCGTCTGTTGTATTTGTTTTCTTGCTACCAAATCTATACTTACAGTATAAAACCACCTTCTTATTCTTCTGCAATTAAAAAACAACCACAAGGCTTCCCTCAATCTCATCTCTCCATTAATTTGTCTCTACTTCTCTCCTTCCCATTGCAACGAAACTTTATAACTACACATACTTCATGTATACCCACTCTGACATTATTTATCTTCCTTTATTTCTCTCTTAAATCCACTCCAGTCAGGCTTCTGCCACCATCATGACATCAAAATATATTTAGTCGAACTGTCAAAGCCACCAGTGATTTCTAAGTTGCCAAATGTACTTGTGATTTCTCCGTTCTCATCCTGAAACATAGGGGCATCTGACACAGGTGAGCACCCTGTCTCTGGAAGCATTTTCTTCCTTGACTTCCAAATATCTTCCTTGGTTTGGCATCTACCCCACTGACCTCTATTTCTGAATTTCCTTTGCTTCTTTCCCCTCATATCTTTGTATATAGATCTTTTAGTACTCTGATATCTATCTATGAAGTCATGTTTGGCTTACATGCATTCTCTCAAAGATTTCATTAAGTTTCATGCCCTAAATATATCCCCATACTCTGAAGAGTTCCAAATTTATATCTCCAGCCAGAATCTTGCCCCAAAATTTGATTTGCTTATCTAAAGGCCTATTTGACATCACCACTTGAATGTCTAATAGGTATTTCTAAATTAAAATATCAAAACTGAGCTCTGGATATGCTCTCACACCTTTAAAAAATTATTCCTTTTATACCATATTTGTTTTTACAAATTCCTTATTTCAGTTGGTCAGTTCAAATCCTTTGATGTTCTCGATTGTCTCCCCTCCCCCACCCCAATTCATTTTCCACAAATGTATATAGTAATCTTGTGTCCTTTACATTCAAATTTGACCTAAAGCTAAACATTTCTCAATACCACTGTTATCATTCTGGGTTCAAGTTACCAAAATAGGTCAATGGGAATACGGTATAACTTCTCTCAGCTCTTGTCCTTGACTCTCTATTACAGTCCATTCTCTTGCAAACAATAGCTAGATCACATCACCTCAGCTCAGAATCCTCCAGTGGCTTCTCACCTTGCTTAGAATAAAAAGCAAAACTTTACAAGGTTGACAAAATGCTATTCAACCTTTATCCCTGTAGGTACATTCTGGATCTTTTGCTCAAATGCATTATATTCTCTAATTTTGGTTCTGTGCCCTTTTTATTCTTTGCTTCTAGTAGAACAGGGTTGTCTCTTCTAAGAATTGCCTTGAGCAGCTGTGCCAGTTTGCCCTCAGAGAGCTGAGAGTCCCTGGGATCTTACATTTCCTCATGCAGCCTTTTGGCTTGAGGACTAACTTGTGCTGGGATGTAAAAACGCAGATATGTTGCCTGCAGTTGGGATCACGTCTGAGAGGTAATTTGTACTCTAGAATAGCAGTTCTCAACCTGTCGCAACCCCTTTGGGAGTCGAACGACCCTTTCACAGGGGCCGCCGGGTACTCGTATGTGGGCATATCTGCATGTGGGCCTGGAGACGGATAGAGGAGTGGTGTCTTGGTTCCTAAGACCATCGAAAATATGTGTTTTCTGATTGTCTTAGGCAACCCCTGTGAAAGGTTGAGAACCACTGCTCTAGAACAACCCTGCAGAGTCAGGCTGAGTCTAGGACTCAGCCTGGAATCATCATCTTGCTTTGCTTCTCCCCTTTTCCTTCTTGATTACACCATTCTTTTATCAGGTTCTTATGGAAAAATTCCTATAATATTTCATCTGTGCATACGTCTACTCTCAGGGTTTGCTTGTAGAGACTCAAGCTCAAGACAACCCTGTACTCCAGTTGCCTCTTTGGCCACATCTCCCACTATATTACCACTGATCTTCTCAGCTCCAGCTTATTTTTTTCCCTTTTGCTTTTTTAACATGAGAGCAGGCATGTTCCTTCTGCAGGTCCATTGCATTTATTCCTGATATTGGGAATTCTCTCCCTTAAGGTATCTGTATGACTGAGTGTTTCACCTCTGTTATGTCTATGCTCAATTATATCTTCCCAAGGAGAACCCCTTTTTAAAAAATGCAGTGATATTCCCCACCCGCAGCACACAATGTCTCTCGGTCTTCCCATTTTTGTTTGCTCCACAGAAGTTATCAACCTAAAGTTTGTGTTTTATGGATAACACTTGCTTGTTTTCTGTCTCCCACCACTAGAATGTAAACACCCTGAAGGCAGAAATTTTCTCTGAATCTCCAGGTCCTTGAAAAGCTCCTGGCCCATGACGGTGGCAAGATAACTAGTTTTTGAATGAATTGAAAAAATATGCATTCAATAATAATATGTAAATCTTGTGTTATTAATTTGTACAGAAACTATACAGTAAGTCCTCACTTTCTCAACAGGTTCTTGGCAACTGTGACTTTAAGTGAAATGGCATACATGTAATAAAACCAAATGTACCATAGGCTGATATAAATACGAGTTAAATTCCTACAGCACATTTCTGGTCACAAAATCATCAAATTTCTAATTAAAGACACAAAACACTTCTAATAATAAATATTGTCAGAAGTGTGAGTATATGAACATTTAAGAAAGATGAATGAAAACAAGAAAGATAATGATTTCCCAACCTGCTTATTCATCTCTGTGTCATCGGTGCCTGGATTCTATCCTGGCAGCTCAGGGTGCAAAGTGGGAGCCAATCGTGTCTAAGACAACCTTCATTCTCAGGGTGTACTCACACACCCACACTTACTCAGACTGGGACAGTTTAGACACGATATTCGCCTCACATGCACATCTGTGGGATGTGGGAGAAAATTGGAGAAGTCAGAAAAAAAACCACACAGACATGGGGAGACAATGTGAGCTGCACACAGCCAGTGGCTCCCACCAGAAATCAATTTTTTCTCATGAATGTTATAAAGAAACAATATTATTTGAGGACCTGCTCTATCATACTCTATATTACTGTGAAGCAAGTTTTTTGTCATTCACATCATTGTTTTGAGATCAGTCCATGATGATATATATACATCTAAGGTTCATTCATTTTAAATTATTTTATGACATTTTGTCATTTCAAAGTAGTTTTGAAGAGTAATAGAGAAAAAAATAGTTAAAATTAAACACTATAATAGAGAAAAAAATAGTTAAAATTAAAAACTATGATTTTCTTTTTTCATATAAAACAGAAAATATGTATGGCAAAATTTTTAGCAATGAAAAATATAATGAAAAAATATAAAAATTCAATAAGAAAATACTGTCTCAATCACTAAGCATTTTTGTATTTTTTTTTACTTTTAGACTTTTAACTCTAAACTCTGAAATTATTTCAATGAATGTTCTATTATGCCATATTCTATAACATAGAGAGTTTTACATTTTCAAAAGAACAATTAATATCAAAACACTGGCTGCATAAACAGGTAGATGACAAAAAATATCATAGCATAATAATTCTTTAAAATCTAGGCAAGGCAATCTAATTTCATGTACCGTCATTCTAGCATAGTCTTCAGTTTTAAAATAGTTGATAAAATAATTTATGAGATAAAGAAATGCAATTGAAATTAGTAACAACATAAAGATCTCAACTAAAAATGAATGTCTCTGTAAGTAATGTTAGGAACATATATATGAAATATAATTCCTAAAATATTTTTCTTGAAAGCTCTGAGTCAAATATGAGGACATATTTTTTGAAATATTTTGAGATCTCTGTTTCAAAAGTGTTATGTGATGGTAGGTTTAAAATACAAACATAAAATATATTGAAATAAACTGACTTTATATATTTGTTTAACTTCAGGAAAAAGTGCTGTCTGTGAAACAGGGTAATATGAACAGTCAACCTTTTTTCCCCCAACACATAAGATGTGATTTGGAAACTAATCAATCTATAAGAAAAGGTCTTCCCTTTTGTAAAAATATTACACTGAAATAAAATATTTTTACTGCTTTACCTGTTCTTTGAGATCATAAGTTCAATTGTATCAATGCATTTGAGTAGAAGTAACTCTAGTATGTAAATTAAGAGACCTGATTCCAATATTTAAAAGACATAACTAAAATCTGGAGATTTATTTGCACAAAAATAGCATTCCTACCGTATTTGCCGGCGTATAAGACGACTGGGCATATAAGACGACCCCCTAACATTTCCACTCAAAATACAGAGTTTGTTATATGGGCAGTCTATCTGAAGTGTACCTGGCATATAAGACGACCCCCCACTTGGAGGTATATTTTTCAGGGCCAAAAAATCGTCTTATACGCCGGCAAATACGGTATATTTGGGTCAATATATAGAACTGTCTATAAATAAAACACAATATTTTTACAAGTAAGCTATAAAAATATAAAAAAGTTTCAGTGTTTATAATATAGTTTTAGTATGAAAAATCAGATAGTAAAGTAACACATCATTTTTTCTCCTAGAGAAACATCACCATGATTACTAAGGACACAATTTCAGGATCACTTCTAATCATGAAGCTGTTCCACATTAAATTTCCAAGTGTTTTCAATTGCAACCATTCTTTGTGCTTAACAAATTTGTGATGCATTATGGACATTATTCCTACCTTATGAATGAAAGAATTCATAGTTTCATTGATATTCCTAGTGTGTGGCTGGCTAAATGTGACCACACATGATCTGCCATTAAGAGGTCGGTTGTATGAAGGGGTGTGCTAGAACCTGCTTTTACCAGAGTCACAGGACGAGAATTTTTCTCATCTCTTTCCCACTCTGTTCAGTGATGTAAGTTTTGTAGCTCTAATTCTTCCACATTAAGAATATCTACACCAAAGAAATTGGTAAAAGCTACAAATCAGGGCTTTTTGTTTCTTTGAAAGAGAATATAGAAGCACACCACTGGGTGTCCCCTTTCTGAATTGAATTTGGCTCTGAGGCTGCTTTGACCAATAACTTTGGCAAAAGTAATGCTATGTCAATTTCTGGGCCTCGTCCTTTACTGAATGGCCACTATTTCTTGCCTCTTAGGATATTTGCTCTTGGAAAATGCCTACACCAACAAGCGCTTAGGTTCCCAGCTGATAGCTGGCATTAACGTGCCAGCCACATTCAGATGGATCATTCAACTGTAGTAGATCCATTGCAGCTGACAACACATAAGACCGAGATGAACACCCTTACCAGGTCCAGCCCAAATTGGAGATTTGTGAGCAAGAGAATTATTGTTTTAGATTTAGGCTATGACACTTTGGGGTAGTTTATAACGATACAATATATAACTGGAATACGAAGACACAGCTTGAAAGGAGCCATACTAGGACTGGAACCCAGGTTTACTAAACCCATATTTACAGTTCTTTCAACAACATCTTGTTTCTTTCTCTGTCATCCCCCTCACCCCCATAGTAGTAGTGGAAATGAAAGAATATATATTTATTTTATCCTGAAGAATGTAAAGAAAAACAAAACTAGCAATTTAACTATTTTTCTATAGTATTTAACAAATACTTTCAAAATCACTATTGTGGAATCACCATTGCTATTCTCAGTCAGTAGTTGAGGACTATATAATAATTGCTTCATTTTCTGCTTGTAAATTTCCATGTAATAAGCATAACATTTGAAAGCCACATCATTGGTCCTTGTTTTATGCTTAAAATTGGTATCTGTTTTGTTTATTTGCTGACTACCACAAATATCATGAATAATAATATTGGAAGAATTGGCAGAAAACTGAATATATGAATTACGTAAAGTCAAATTATAGTAACAAAAAATGAACTGTAGGATAACATAGGTTATCTTTGTGATTGATGTATCTGAAAACAATTTTTTTTGTAGATGTTTAAAACAAAGTAGTCAGGAGAGAATTATATCGTTAATAACTGAAATTGTTAGTGATTATAGACATATTCTGGATTACATTAAATTATTTAAAACTGGTATTAGTGAGTAAAAAATAAAAGCACAAATCAAAACATTAAATTTGCTTTCTAATATGACTAATTTCAGCTCTTGATTATCTGTGACCGTAAATATTACTTTGGCATTCTAAATGGTTCTGATGTTATCTTCCTTTTCTAGACACTGTTACTCCAAAAATATACCTTTACAGCAAGTAAATGTATTTCTGCATAGAACTTGTTGTTTTCACTTTCTGAAAAATAAACACCAAATCCTTGTATTCTATGAAAACCCTCTCTGCTCAAATCTCAAAATGTTGTCTTAAACCAGATTATTCTCACTTCTGGTATTTCCCACACATATTCTCATCCCTATACCTTTGAGCATATTGACCTCTCTTTGAAAGCTCCTTATCTCCATGTATATATACTGAAGCCCAAGTCAAATATTAAGAAACAGTTCAAAAAGCACACATGTAGAGTTCTCAACTACCCTCATCTAAAGTGACAGCTCATGGTCCTAAAAATGTATTTCTGTATTATAGCACTTTACCTGAGTTAATATTTTATTTCTATAAAAGTGTATTCATACTGCTAATGTTCCAGTTTCCAATCTTACCCTATTTCTTTCATTATTAGCACTAAGTTTTAATTTAGTACATGGCTGCACAGACAGAATCACTTTCCAATCCCTTTGTAGATTGATGTGATTGTACAATTAAGTCCTTGCCAACTGTATTAAGGATAGGTCTTTCCCTTAAAAATATTAGGCTTTGGTTCTTCTTTTTATCTCCTTCATGAACCCAGGGCTGGTGAACCAAGTTAGACTGTGCATATAAAGGCAACAGTTGAGAGACATGAGCGACAAGAGGCTTGACCCCTGGATAATCTAGGGGAGCAGAGCTACCTACCTACACTGTACCACCAGCCTCTCATTGGTACACGAGTGAGAAACATATATATGATACTATAGCAACTTAGTCTACATATCCTAACTAATATGCTAATGTGTTAGCCTTTAAACTTCCTGAATATAGAAATTATGAACTGGCCATCTTTTTCTCTACATCCCCATACCTAGCACAGGGCCTTGGAAACATTCAGTGTTCAAAATATCTTTGTTAGATTGCATTGCACTGCACTGAAAACTGCTATTTGAAAAAAAAAATTAATGTAAGCTTTTTGGTCATTAAGTTGATTTTATCTTATCAACATTAGCTTATCTTAGTCATCAATTAAAATAATTAGATCATTACTTGTTATACTAAAAATTAAATTAAGATATTAATGCTATTAATGATTAAATCAGCATATTCCAAAATTAAATTATATACGTGGAAAGGAAATGCTGGCTAAGAGGATAAAAAGAGCAGAGAAGGAAGACTTCATGAAGTATCTGTGCTTCATTTATAGTAATGCTATGTGCATAAAGGAACCTTTAAAATGATCCACAAAGCAAATGGTATTTCAATAGTAAATAGTACTAAGACCAAAGGAAATTTAAATCTAATTCAGAATTATTCCATAAAGGTCAGTCAGAAGTACATAGGGGAAAAAGAACATGAGATGATAAAAATTTTCAATAATGTCCTCATCTGAAAGGTCAAAGTTATTTCCCTACTGTTTTCAAAAAAGATAAAACTTTTCAATTAAAAATTGCTGGGTAGTATTAAAGAGAGAATCCTTTTCCCTCCATACATATACACACACACACACACACACACGTTTTTTGTTTGTTTGTTTTTTTATGGAAAAATCCCAAGTTGTTTTATCTTAATTCATCACTGCATACAAGAACCAGGACTTAAAAAAAAAAAGAAAAGGGGGGGGGGAAGAAAAGCTATTTTGCTGTAAGCCTTCTGGCCTTCTGACAGAAGCTTTGCTTCTGTTACCTTGTAACCAGAAAGGTAGGAATCCTGCTGAAGGCTGCCTCTGTGCAGCTTCATTCTTAAACACAGTTCTGATTTACAGAGCTCTCACAGCTTCTGCAAAAGCTAGGGAAATATATACAATTCAACAAAACGTTCCATATAAATTCAAGTGGACCATGGACATCAGAGAATTATGTAAAACCCCTGAATCAAAAATGAATGGAATTCTTTGTTTATTTTGGGTTCTCTTACACTCTGGCCTAAATATAAATAGTTGACGACTTCAGGATAGCTACTTGAAGGATTCCACAAAACATCTGATTTCTGGTGTATTTAGGTAACTGACCTTGTGTAACAAGTGGGTGAATACAGGCTGCTGTGGTGAGAATTTAGATGGTGTGAACATTACTGAGTGGCATGAAAAAAACATTGCTGGGTGTCACTTTGCATGAGTAAACAAATAAAATATTCTTAGAGACAGTAGAGCAAGAACACAAGGGACTATTATGAGGAAAATATCTGAGGTGGACAGAATGACAACATATAATAAAATTAGGTTTATAAAGAAGTAGAATTTCTTTCCTCATTTTGTGTAGAACACGAAGCTTTAAATGTGACAAGAAATAAAAGCTGTAGTGGATATCAGCATCTTTAAGATGAGCAGAGAAATAATTTCTTCGGCACATAAGAGTGGTGGTATCATTTGGACATCACAAGTCTCAATAAATTACCTTTGGGACCAGATGAGGGAAGATGGAATTTGCAAATTCCAAAAGTGGAAACAATGTTATGTCAGTTCATTTGAGACATCCAATGGGATCTTCTAAATATCACACAGAAATATATGGGAAAAGAGCATGAGGTCCTGATTATAAATATGTAATACATTAAAATGTGAGATACTTTTTTGCCATTACAAATGCTAAAGCAGTCCTGTTAAACATAAGAAATGGCCATTCATATACTGTTGCAATAAATATAAACTTATAAATTTATAGAAAATGATTTTTATAAAAAAACTTAGAAATATTTGTGCAGTTATTCTAGTGAAGGAAATTTATTCTAAGGAAATATTCACAGAAGATTTATTTACAAACGTATTAATAAAGAAAATATTTTGTAATAAATACCCTAAAGAATGAGATGGCTGGCATATTTATACATAGAATATATACAACCATTGTGAATTAAATTTGATTTTTTGTGGTATTTATTGATGAGAAAATATACAATATTAACAGGAAATTCCTTAAAGTAGGGGTAGTGATCCCACTTTCCAAGAAAAATAAAGAAATAAATGAAGCAAGGTTACTCCTTACTTTGAGAAGATCAATGTTGTTAGACTATCTAACATTGATTTTTGAGCCCAGTTTAGAATAACAAGGTTTTTTTTAACTAAGAAATCATCACAATGGAATGGATTATTATTTGGGCCTTGATTGTAATGGAAAAAATATCTTCTTTTTGCAAAAGCAAATCTTGGGCCAGAACTTAAACAAAGACACCCTAACACACTCACCATGGACATATGTTTGGGAAAAGTGTATGTGTATATGTGTGTGTGTGTGTGTGTGTGTGTGTGTGTGTGTGTGTGTGTGTGTGGAGGGGGAGAGGGGGAGGGAGAGGGAGGGAGAGAGAGAGAGAGAAAGAGAATGTGTGCACATGTGTATTGATGTATGCTCAAATAATATTTCATTTGAAGAATTTTAATGGCATCAAATTTAGAATAACACTGAGGAGGGAGAACTCCTTTTCTGTTTAAAGAAACTATGTTGAAACTCTACTAGTAATATGTAATGATCATAACACATAAGGGAGATCATATCAACATCACCTGTTTGCAGTAATAATGTTGTGGAGTCCTAAAAGCAGCAATTGAAGCAGAGAATGGAGTCCAAATGATGATCATATCAAGTTTTATCAACTGGACCTAATAAAGCCACTGACTCCTTGGACCCAGTAAGTACAAGGATTTTGATTTTTCATTGCTTTGTTTAACTTGCCAATAGAGTGGACACCATACAAGTAGAATATTCTCCACAATAGAAAAAACAGGAGAATAGAAATATGATACTGTGACTTTATATTTTTAGATAAACTATAAAATGATGCCTGAACACTTACACAAAATGATATTTGCAGGGCCGGCCAAGTGGCTAAATTGGTTAAGAGCTCGCTCAAGAATGCGAGCTCTAAGCAACAGCGGTTTGACTTTGACTGCCGGCCTGACCTGAGCTGCTGCTGAGCTGCCAACAGGTGGCAGGATGACTCATCTAAAAAAAAAATTATATTTGCGTTATAGCACTTTATGTTGACTCTCTGGAGAATGGGTATAGTGGGATAAGACCAAAATCAGAACACCAAAATTATATAGTTATATAATAATTATATCTAATTATAGAGAGAAAAGTCTTGACCTTGAACAGCTAAAAAATAAATTGAAATTAAGAAAATTTAGACATAGATTCATTAACTATAACTGAAAGAGGATTCAAAATATCAACCAGCTTCTTAGAGTTGGAAAATAAATGAATAGTAGTTGTACAAACTCAGAAAATACAGGGTTGTTTAAGCAAAGACAGAATTTCTTCATTTTGGAGTTTGTTCAATTTGATATCCCTATAGGATATCTATGTGGAGAGGTAAGAGAAAAGCAAATTCATGATTATATATACAAATCTCAACCTCAAGTGTTGTCCTCAAGGTCTGATCTTAAAAAAAAACAGGTTTGGGAATTAACATATACAAGGTCATTGATGCCACAAGAAAAAGCAAGTTTGTGAAGTAAGAAAAGCAGTGGGGTAGGGAATTCTGTAGAACACAAATATATAGACTGTGAGAAGCCAAAATGTGCTCGTAGAAATATACTCAAAATAGAAAACAGGAATAAATGGAATAGTGTCTCAATCATATCAAATAAAGTTCATTAAATTTGGGAATTAGAAACTTCTTGGTGACCATAATAATAGCACTTTTAGCTGGACGCTGAGAACAGAAGCTAGACTGGAGTGGGTTGAATAGTGAATGGCAGGTGCAGAAGTGGACAATGAGTCAAGGCTTTTCCTTTGAGAATTTAGGAGAAGAAATAGAAGACAGGGACTTTGAACTTGCTGAAAGAAAGGTCTGTGCAAGCACATCAAAGTCATTTTTATCCTCTGCCTAAAGCACATTAGTTTGTCTGGATGTTGGTAAAAGTGGAAACATGGTAAGAATTATTCTTTGTGTTTGAAAAATCAACGCCTTTGATACGACTCTTAATTCTGTGATTCTTACTTATAGTTATAAATTAGTTATTTTACATATATTCACTCAAATCAGAAATATAACATCTTAAAAGATTTTGGAGGATGTATGGGAGTCAACTGGATTCCTCAATATCCTTATAATTATTTTAATGTCTGTTTTTTTAGCACCCAGGGATGATATTAACACTGTTTGACCCCAGGGCAGCATCAGCATTGGTTATCAGAAATAAGCACTGAATGAGGAGATGTGGAGAGAGACTAATCCTGATGGGACAACAGCCAAAAACAACCAGGTCAGCCAACAGTTTTAAAAAGGAAAGGCATAAGGAAGAGGTGGGTGGGTAGGTGGTAGATGGTTCTATCGTCTATAGAGAATTTATAAACAATAATGAAATAGAATAAATATAGGTACATGCTTTATCATCATCATATGCCAACAATTCTAAGCAATGTCTGTCATAAAGCATTCCTTCCTTCCATGCTGCACTGCTTTGAATCTCACGTTTAGCCGCTGTCAAGGTATGTATCAACTATAATATTAGCCTGGTTAGTCAATCAATGTAAAATGTTTGTACACTCCCACTTTGTTTCTGGTATCTCTCTCATTGCATACAGGCACACACATACACATACTAAAAAGACATCAATGATGACATTGGCCCATTTCAGCTTTCCTGAAAATTAATAGGAAAGGTAAATAATTCTGTGCCTGGGTAACACCCCAGAACTACATATTTCAAATACGCAAACTTTACTCCCCCTAAATGAATTAACTATGATGATAATGTCAATTTTATATACTGAAGAAACTAAAATTCAGGTTAGGTGACCTGCCAAAGGACATACAACCACTAACTGGTAGAATTAAGACTTGACTCCAAAGGATGTATTCTTTCTCCCATAGTAGTTGTTAAAATATTATGCCAAAATTTTCCTAACTGCAAAATTTTTCAAGCTGCCCACTGACTCACAGGTATAACTCAAATTGCCTTTTCCCCTGATAGAACAAATATTGAGAGAAATACATTATTACATACAGTGATAAAGTGAGATTAAATTAAGCAAAACGTGGCACAGGGAATAAGTTCACATGAACACATTTGATGTTCCAGTGAACATTTTTAGCTGGTGTTAGAAACTTTACTCGGAAGTGTAAGAAATGAGGCTACAAAATAGAGGTTTCCTTTTCCCAGGCAGCCCTGTCTCGATCCAATGCTTAGGTTCTTTTCACAGTGTCATATTGCTGCTCTACATAAGAGAGGAAGACGTTTTTTCCATACCAAGAAACATGAGGGGAAAGGTATGTACAGTTCTAATGTTGAGGAGAAATAGCAAGAGCATTAAATTTGTCCCACAATTTATTCTAAATAACAGTGCACTTCAAAAATGACATTCCAAATGACATCCTAAAAGCTATCGTGCCTGCGAAAGTCTTTATGACATACACCATTAGAGTACATTTTAAACCAATTATTTCATTAACTGCATTGCCATTGTATGTAGGACAGATTTTCTTTGGTGAGTGAATAGAGACGCAGTCTAGTTTGGGTAATAGTAGAGGCAAGGTATGACTAAGAGCTTTACGTACCAGTAGTCCTAAAACTGTTAGCAAACTAAAAGGCAAATTAGAAACTGAAGGTGATGTCAGATTACAGTGTGACTTAGAAGGAGCCTAAAAGCTTTCATTATCACCATATTACCTGACAAGGCCAAATGGGAAGCTAACATTCGGTTTCTTATATAAATTGTAAAACATTAAATGCTATTCTGACCTTTCCAGTTTCACGATATGGCAATTACAGAGAGTTTAGTTGTAAGATACAATTTACATGGTCTTGTCTATTTATACTTGATATTTATATGCCAAATAATTTTAAATTCACAGAGCACACAGGAAAAGTTCACGAGCAATGCTGAAATTTTACTTTAAAGCATAAGGACTTAATATAGAATAATTTTGCTTCATGTTAGTGTTATTTCTTAGCAGAGATCATTTTTCTTGCAATATTTCTATACTCAGTTTGGGCATGTGAAGGAAAATAAGATAGGTATTAACTTATTTTTTGACAAATTGAACAGTTATTATATATTATTCTGATCAAGCCAATGACCAACTAGCTCAGAAGAGGTACCAATGTGTTATTAAAAGCAATTATTATGGCCGGCCAAGTGGAGCATTGGTTAAGAGCTGGCTTGGGACTCCAGAGGGCCCCGGTTCAGATCCCACATATGAGGGCCAGTGACACTGCCCTCTACAGCTAAGATGCTGAACAACAGCTCAACCTGGAGCTGGTCGGCTATGAGTCCCCGACGCAGTGTAGGCTGCAGCCCCTGTGGCAGTGGGTTGCCATGGGCTACCGTGTGTACCCAGCAGCCAGCGTGAGCGGCCGTCCAGAAGCCAGCGACTGATCTGCCTCGCTCGGGAAGAGCGCAATGATGGTGCCAACTTGGGCCAGTGAAGCAATGTCCTCCACAACTAAACTGAAGAACAAAACCACAGCAACTTGTCTGTTCCCCATCCCCCAATTCCCTAAAATCTTTAAAAAAAAAAGCAATTATTAGTCATGTTTGGAAAACACACTCTTTATGAAAAGTTGATAATTTATTATATAACAGGTGAAATGGATATAAGAATTAAATAACCAGTTTACTGAACAAGGACAAAAGTAATTGCTGGAAGAGAATTGATTTCCTAATTTTAATAATGAACCTAGTGGTGGTCTTCACTGTCACAAAACTGGATTAATAAATGTTGAAACTTAATAACTGTTTTTTTATAGAAGAATTCAGAAGAAGTATCTGTAAGTGAAAATTTCTTCTATTACATTTTGAACACAGTTCAATGATATAATAAGGGAAAGAACATAACATAGTTTCAGTTATATAAACAGAGTTTATGCTACCCACTCACAGAGACACAGTCATACATGTATACATAACTACATCATACCACACAAAATACAGATTACGAGGATATACACTAAAGCAGGGTTTTTAACATAGGCAACTTTATCTCACTGTATTTTTATATGTTTTCTACAAAAAATATATAACAAACTAGTTGTTTGGAAAATGTTACTCATAAATTACTCAATCAGAAGAGTTTCCATTCAGAGCCAAGAAAAAATATTTGTGGTGGAATTGTCTTAGAAGTTTAACATGTGGGGACTGAAATCTCAGCTCTTTACATCCTTCTGCTATGTGATAATGGGCAAATTATTTAATAATATTTTCTTTGCTTATTTTTCTGGAAAAGATAACATTTGAAGCATTCTAATAAGAATACAAATAACTTATGTAAAATTAACAACATAAATTCCAACATATAATGCTCCAAATTATAACTTTTTCCTTGTTTTTATTCTTTTAGAAGTTATATTTGATATTTTATTTTAAATTATGCTTTTCTCTCTAAATAAACTATTTTTAATATGAGCAGCTATATTTCAACAAATACCTGGCTTTAAATAAAGGTGTTGGAAAAAACATTCTTCCATTCTTTCATAAGAGTATTCTTCATAAAATCGAGTTCACAGTGCATGTTAGGATCTAAATCTTTGAGGATAAATCTTTTAGAAAATATATGGAACATTCTTTTTTTCTTTAAGAAAGGACTTTTTTTTCCAAAGTAGGTTAAAAATCTCGAAGCAAAATCACACAAGAAAACAACAATAAACCCAAATCATGCCTTTTCCCCTCCAATCTCCTTTCCTATTGCCAATTAGGTAATAGTGTTTTGACAAAACATGTGCATATCATATTATCTTTAAAATTTTGTCATAGATCATTGTTCTTATCTACCATTTTATAACTAAAATCAACTGTAACATCTTTTGTAGTTTCAAGTAAAAAAAAAGCAATGTATAAAGCTTTCTCACAACTGAATGTTTAATATACTCAAAAGTTTGGTATATCCTCAAATATTCTGAATTTTATTAATTTTTAAAAATTATGTTAACTGAGAATAAGTTGAAATAAAATTTCCCTGAAACAATTTATCTTATAATATTGTAGGTAATAAAGATTATATGGGTCGAGGAAAAAAATAAGAAGCCAAAAGATATAATAGTAGAAATGAATCTCATTAGGAAAATGTGCAAGAAATGAAAATATTTCAGACCATAATTTTAAAACTCCTAGATGTATAATCCTACTATATGCTGCATGTTTATACTCAGGGCAGATAATGAAAAGGCCTAGGGACTACCATAAATACTTCTCATTCTCTAATTACTAAAATTACTTGTAATGAACATTCTAACAAATATTCTCAGCCAACTTCTGCAAGTAGCCCTAATATTCTCTGGCTGAGAATGTATATCATATCAGCCACAGCATCATTTTATACATCCTCAAGCCATGTCCTAGGATTAACCCACGAGCCATTCTCAGATGACCCTTACAAACTGCCAGATCATGACATTAAAAAACAGTGATAGCCGGAGGGTTGCAGCTACAATTTCCTTCCTTCTGTTAATGTTCAAGCTATAAAGTCTGCTAGAGGGAAGAGATGCGTAACTTTCATTTTCCGACTACCTAATATTTTTTTCTGAGAAATGATCCTTAGAAATCACCAACAGTCAAAATTTTGCTATTTAAGAAGACCCAAAACCAGGTGGAATAAATAAGAATTATTTACCTCAAAATATGCATAGAATAAATGTGCTGCCTTTGAAGCAATATTTTTAGATAGAAAGCTATCAAAACAGAAGCAGGAAGAGAATAAACACATTGGGCCTCAGTGGCAAAAGTAAATAGATATTTTATTAAATTCACCTGAATATAAGGACTGTTTCACTTCATTTTTCTCTCTGACTTCCAACAAATGAATTTCTGTTTATCAGTATCCCCCAGTCATCATTGCAATCCATATATTTAAGAAAAAGAACAGTAAAATAATATGAAAAAAATACAAATTCCACCCAAAATAGAAATGTATCCTTCTTATCAGAATTAGGACAAAATATTTTGCATTTTCATAACCAGGTTAAAATAAATTCATATATATTTACAAACACTACTTTAGATTCTTTATAATAGTTTCACATTGAGGATGAGGCTGATAATATGGTAGCAATTGCTACATTATTCATAATATTCTATATTTATGTTATTAATAGAATTAGAAGAGAATAAAATTTTTCTCTTCTAGAATATGTATCCATGTGCATTGGAAATTACATAATAAACACTACATAAAATGATTTTTAGATAAATATTTGGCAATAAGTAGATTTTATGTATAGAAGCAAGGATATGATTGATTAAGAACTTCTGGTTTAGATATTTCAATTGTAGAGCACAGATTCATTCATTTCTGTTGAATAAGCATTTCTTGAGCATTTAGGCCCAGTACTGTGTACTAAGAATACAAAATGGAAAAAGAGTTTCCTGACTTTAAGAAATATACTTCTTATATGGAACTGTTTTACATGGGCACTAATTCCACTGATGAGGGCTCTGACTTTATGACCTAATCACCTCCTAATACCATCACATTGGGCATTGGGTCTCAATGCCCCCTACTGGGAGGAAATAAACATTCAGTCTGTTGTAGTATTCTCTGGCCCTTTTCTATTCAGCTTTCTTGAATAATATCTGCAAAAAATGTTACAAATTCTATCCATTCTGAGCACTTGACATCTAAACATATTTCACTTAAAAATGAATACATGAAACAAAATTGATATTCCAATTCCTGGAATATATATTCTCCCAACTTCTGCAGCACCTGCCATCTTTAATTTCATACATATTTTAGTCAAGATCATATTCTTCTTCCTGTCAAGGTAATCTTTCATTTGGGCCTTAAATCCCATCCTCACTCCCAACCTTTTGATTTCCAGGTTCTCTGAACTATTGATTATCCCCTGTTTCTGTGCCATTATCTCTCCTTTTAAATTTCTTCTTCTTTTCTGTATTTATGTATAATCTAATGACTTTTATCTTAAAATTAAAAATTACTTTTATAATTGATATTTTCAACAATTTTTCAAATTCTTTTCTCTTTATAGCCACATGGAGAAGTGCTGACTACAATTCCTGTTTCTACCTCCCCACCATCTCTCATTATCTCCTAATTCACTCCAGTCTACCCCCACTACAATGCCAGGTGACTTAGATTAGTTTAACAGGAATTTCTATTCAATGAAAACATATTATTCATCATTGTATTTACTACATCATGGTAGCCAAGATATGATATACATCACCAATAATGCCACCATCAAAAAAGACATTAAATGATTTCAATTATTTGTTTATGTCTTTAGACCCCAAAGTAAGCAGAAAATATCATTCTTAGCTCTAAACACAGCAAATTCATTTTAAAAGGAGATGCATAAGTCTGAGGATCTAATATAAAACATGATAACCATAGTTGAAACACTGTATTTTTCTATTGAAATTTTCTAAGAAAGTAGAACTTAAATGTTCTCTCACACACATAAAAGATAAATATGTGAGGTAATGGGTGTGTTAATTAACTTGATGGTGGAATCATTTCATAGTGTATATGTATATCAAATAATCACATACACTTTAAATCTTACATTTTTATTTGTTAATTATACTCCAGTAAAGCTGGGGATAAAAAGGAGAGGGCTGAAGGATGTTAATTGAAAAATGTATCTCAAGTAGATTAGATCTAGCATGCATTTTCTCTAACGAAAACTGCTCATTTTTTGGAACATTTCTGAGAGTAGGAACTGTAGGAAGAGAAATAACAGTCTGTAACTTCTTTACAGTAAGAAGAACAAGCTAGAAAGGGAGATTGCTGGATTCAACTCATGGTCTGGATCCCACCCGCTATTAGTTGACTGAAGAGAAGGCCAGAGAACAGGACAAAAGGTCTTGTGTTTTCAGGGAGGGAGTGATGCTGTAGAGCTGAAAGATGAGGAAGACGAGGTGGTCATAAGAATGGACGTGTAGCCAGGAGAATCAGTTCTCCATTGGAGAAAGCCTCTCTGTCATCACACACCATCCTAAAGCTGAAACCCGAGGGGTTTTCTGTGCTGTGCAAGTCAAAGTACAAGTTACCTGGAACTTTAATCTTAGTATTTTTTTTTTAATTTAACTCCATTTTGAGATTTCCCTGGGCCTTCTAAAGCAGAACTTTTCATTCTGGAACACAATTCTCTTGAAGGCTAAATGGGACAGAGAAATGAAATGTGTTGCATCCTATACTCCCTCTGTGCCTCTATACAAGTCAGGACCACAGGTCCCCATGAGAAGACTTTTGTGAGGAGTTCCTGTAGCAGGAGGCAGCTGTGAAGATACCTACTGTTCTGGAAAAATTGGTCTCTAAAAACACAGGATGGAATGGAAAAGCAAACTTGATAGCACTCTGAGTTACTTGGGGACATCCTGTCAGAAGGACGTAGGCAGGAGTACGTTGGTAACACATAAATGATAACTCCTTTTTTTATGAATGCCTGTAAAAATGATTTCTTTATCTCTGCCATTTCTCCTCAGTCTCCTTCTCTGATTTGTATTTTTTAACCAAAACTTTGAATGTTAAGGTTTCTCGGTCTTGGTCTGAATTCCTTTGTTTCACATTAGTCAATCACCCAGGCCAGTGAATTCTATCTCAAAAATATTTTTTCAAAACAAAACTTCTTTATCTTCATGTCTAGCCTAAGCCACTATGATTTCTTGCCGTGTCTCCTTCAATAGCTTTCTACCTGATGTGTACACACTCACCCTTGCTTACTTCCAGATAATTCTCCACAAGCATCCACTCTTTTAGTACGTCAGTTTTCTCGTTTCCTTGCATAAAATATTTCAGTGGCCCTTCTTAGCTTTTAGGTTAAATATCCTAAATTCTTACCATAGTGTATAAAATCGTGTCTAAATATCTGGCCTCATCTTAGAACATTGCACTCTTCCTTACTCCTATGCCCTAACCACAACTGAGTTTCTTACACTTGCTAAGCAACCTTATTTCATCACCTTTTTTCCCTCTTTTTATATCTCTGCCAAACAAGAAGTTTCCCTAAGCCTTTAACAATCCCTTCCCTCCCTTAACCTTGGAAAATTTATATATATATATATATAAATTTATATATATAAATTTATATATATATATATATATATATAAATGATCTTATAAATGATCTTAAATATCAGATATTAGTGGAGGCCTTCTGTGAACTCTCAACCCAAGTTATGTTACCTTGGTGTCAGTGTGAATGTGCGTGTGTATATGTGTGTATTCCCCATATCTTAGCTTTTCATGGTGCTTATCTACTACAAGTATGGGTGTAATTATTTTTATGTCTATCTACCCCTATTGGACAAAAATTTTATTTTGGAAAGGGACTATGTTCATCTTAATTTAATTTTTTACCTTCAAGAATGCATTGTTGCCCTCTCATTTCTTTTCCCATATATATGTTTCTCTTTCTGTCCGTACTTGCAGCCACTTTTATTTTCTCCCTAACAATATTCTTTGGATGTAATGAAATATATGTTACAAAATGAGAGTGGAGGCTGGTAATGAATCAAAGTTTGTGAATAAGTAAAATAAAAAAATTAAAACAGTGACAACTGACAAGCGAGCCAAAAGATGAACCAATGTGAATAAAGTAAAAGAGAACTAGAATCATATGAGAGAGAGAGACAGAGAGATCTGGAAAACTAAATGTCATAAAAAGCACAATTTTCTCAGAAATTATCCTTTTTAACAAATAGGTTAATATTTCTTTTTCATTTATTGTATAAAAGATATTTTTAGAAATATTACCAAGTATTCCACTACTAGAACACTACAGTGGCTTTAAGTTCTTTGTGGTCCCTTAGATTCTTTCCCACAAGCATATGGCCTTTTCAATAATTACAGCTGAGGTGGAGGTACATTTTGTCCTCTGAGTTTTTTACTCAACTTACCATGAACATTTTCCTACATAGTTTTTGTAATAATCATTTAGGTAAGTGCACACCACTCTACTGAATTCATAATGTACTGCAATTTACTAACTGTTCCCTAATTCCTAATCATTTTTCTTCCAAATTTTCCCTATTAAAAATAAGCCTACAGTAATAGCTAGCATAATGGGTATGTATTTTCCAATTCTTTAATTTTTCTTTAGGTTCATCTTCCAAGATAGATATTGAGGAATCTGAAGATATGAACATTATCTTGGATCTCAATATAAACTTCAAAATGCTTTACATGAATCTTAAAGCCATTGTTTAAATTAGGAATAAACATAGAAAACCAGTGGCACAAGAGTATATCAAAGTTGATGAAACATATAAGGAGAGAAGTTATAAATTAAAGTAAAACTGAGTGCTTGGCTTAAATACCTAGGCTCTGCAAATGACCTAACTTCCTTCTTTCACCTTCCTTCTCTCCCTCCCTTCCCCTACACCTCTCCGTTTTTTTCCTTTCCTTTGTTATCTGCTATTATTGTTGACAGACTGCAAAGGCATCCTAGTGTATTTGAAATTAGCTTTCGGAAAGGCAAAATTGCTGTTTGAGAAGATAACATTCAAAATGATTCCTGTGAATCAGATAGTCTATTGTGAGACAGGCTGAATTATGCATTGAGTTGCCACAGATTGAATATTACTATTTCAAGAACTTTTTTTTTCTCTAGTACTTTTGAAAATAGGCACCGATATTTGAAATTTAAGGTTTCCTCTTTCTGCTTATTTCATCCCTTCATTTCTCCAAGACTTTCCCTCTCTTGACTCATTCTTTTAACCCAGTTATCTTTCTAAAGATACATACTTAAAGCAAATATAATATATATTTATTTCTGGATGTTTAATTATAAGGAAAAGATTCATCATTGTAGCAAACTCATTTTGTATTTCAGAAGAACACACTGACTTTCAGCAGAATTATTCCTGCCAAAGACCTTGTTTAGACAGTGTTTTAATTTTCTTTAAACCTAACTTTCTTTCTTTGTTATGTAAGGGAGCTTCCGAAACTCTGGCAGTCTTTGCTCATTTTACCTTGATCTAGCAAGCTTTAGTTTTTTTGGTTTTTGTTTGTTTTCTAAGGATGTGCAGTTACTGAGAAAAATTAATGAATAATTCAGCAGCAATTTTGCTCAAGCAAAACTAAAAAAAAAATCATGAAGAATAAAAAGCTTACAAAATAATCGGTGAATGGTTACTATATTGGAATGCTCAGGTAAAAAACACTGACAATGTAGATTTAAAAGGACATATTCCCAACTTTTTCCCTCAATAATTATCTAAAGTGTGTCCCTAGGTGTTTATAGAGACTGTGATTGCATTTTAACTGATCAGTTGGAAAACTCAAAATTCTGAGATTATGAGAATGAGTGAAAGGGTAAACTAAAAATGTGAATTTTTAACTTTGAGCATTATCCTCACTCTGCTAAATTAAACAGTAATGTGGACAATTTGAGAAACCTGTAGAAAAAAAAATGGATACATACATACAAATATCGTGTAAAGATCATGCCTCCTATGCAGAATGTTCTACACAATATAAAGCACCACAAATGTTGATTGCAGGCTCAATAGAGAGGTCATGATAAAAACCTACAGACCACTCACTCATTAGGTTCATCTTTTCAACTTTTCTCCAGTCTAACCCATCACCCACATCCTGTACCCCCAGTCACTCAACTTCTCAAATTATCCCCTGCTCCTTTCTATGCCTTGGTCCCCATTGCAGCATCTATTATGTCAAACGTAACTCTGTCCCTGTTTTGGCCAGAGTAAGACCAGAGAAATAGGCCAGTAGGAAACCTATCTCATAAATATTTATATTATACCCCTTGAGATATAGCTAGTATATCTTAAGAAATATATAACTATATCTTACCGGACTTGTATACGCTTATCGGGGCTGGCAAGGAAAGTCCACAAATCCATAGGGCACGCCACAGAAAAGGCAGATTGAAACTCTCAGGCAAACTGAAGCTTTTGTCCACAGTTGGAATTTGTTCTTCAAGGAGACCTTAGTTCTGCTTTTAAGGACTTTCAAGGGACTGAACCAGACTCACCCAGATTAATTAGAATAATCTCGCTTACTTAATGTCTATATATTGTGGAATTTAATTACACTTAAAAATGCCTTCACTACAACACCTAAATTAATGTTTGCCTGAATAACTGAGGGCAATAGCCTAGCAAATTAAAAAGAAAAATGGACAGCCCATCCCTTGTCAACTTGGCACACATACGAGTAATAGCTCATATTTATAACTATTTCCTTCCCTACTGATTTATTATGCCCTTTGTTTTCAAGAAGAATCTTGGCTGCTAATGGTTCTTTGCCTGATGGAGTTACCCAAAATTTCATTCCTCAAGGGCTGGGCCATTAGCAGTATTGTCTAAATTGAGTGGTTGTAATTTTCTATTGCCTTTTGATCACAGGATATGATAGTCTTCAGAATATTCTATACAACAAGTTCCAGAATAACACTGTTTTATTCAATTTTGTGTTTTTATAACATTGATATCTTAGGAACTTAATTCTTTTTTATATCAATTAGCCTATGATAAAATTGGTTTTGCTATATATCCTTTTGCTTCAAGTCTCAGCCTAGTGAAGGTGTTACATGAGGATTTACTGTATTCCAGACATCTCTTCCTCTCATTCCCAGTATGTACTAACAATCAAATTCCCCACTGGTAATCAGGATCAATCAACCCCGATAGTATTAAGACTCTCATTTTTGCCTGTTAATTCAAAGGCATTCAGAGTCCAATGTGGCCAGGTCATGAGACTAGGGCATAAAAATTTTGCTATTAGGTGGTGTACTAGTAAATAGGACCATTCTTACTTCCAACCCTTGATTCCTGTATCAATGAATGCTAGCTATGGAAGAAACTGTACCATAAAATGGATGCTAATTTAGATCATATACAACCTCCTAGGAGAACACTGTTTAGATGCCATAAGGTACTGCCATCTATCTGGCACTGTAACAAAGTCTTCAGGAGGCCATTTCACTTCATTTCAGGATGCTGCAAACATAGTAAGACCAGTAAATTGCATGAGCATGGGTCCATCGCCACACTTCATCTGCTGTCAGGTGAATTCCTTGATCACAAGCAATGCTGTGTGGAATACAATGATGGCAAATAAAGCCTTCTGTAAGTCCATGGGGGGCAGTTTTGGCAGAAGTATTGAGTGCAGGAGAGGTAAATTCATATCCAGAGTAAGTGCCTATTCTAGTAGGAATAAAGTGCTGCTTCTTCCCTCATGGGAGCTACCAATGTAACCAGTGTACCACCAAGCTAGCTAGCTGATCAAACTGGGGATCCAGTTTTATCCTAGAGGATCTAGTTTTATTCTCTGCTTCTGTCAGAGTGGGCAATCAGCAGTAGCTGTAGTCATTCCGGCCTTGATGAGTAGAAAATTATGTTGCTAGGCCTACGTATAATCTCCGTTTCTGTCACCATGGTCACTCTGTTCATGAGCCCACTGGGTAATGACAGAAGTGGTTAGACAAAAAGGTCAACTTTTATTGAAAAAATGGATACTCCTATCCACTTGATTTTTAAAATCTTCTATTGAGGTCACCATTTCATGACCATTAATATGGGATACCAGTATTTACATATTCTTTGCCCAGTCACACATGTCTATCCACATGCCTCTTCCCCAGACCTCCTTGTCACCAGTTTTCCCAATCATGACCATTGAGCCAGATTGTTAACCACAGCCAATAAATCACTATGGACTTGAGTTTCTGGTCATTTCTACTTCAGGCAAAATAAACAACTTAGTACAATGATCAAAGTTCTACCAGGAGGAAGGGTTTCCCTTCACTACTGACCTTCAGTGATGTCCTGGAAAGGGGCTGAGTACTGCAGAGTCCACTTTTGGCTGGTGCCTGGATATCATGCAGAACCATTCATAATAGAACCATTTTTCTTCATCAGTCAACTGTATGTAGAGAACTCTCCATAAAATCACTGGTGTGGGCTTCAAGTGTGAAGGAAATGTAGCACAAGTGGGGACTAATGGCATTTCTGCCACTTCATACAACTTGTGCCTTCAGGACCTGTTCAACCCTGATTTCACATATACCATTTCCACTGGATGATGGGTTACTTCTTGGCATGCCCAAAAGTGTGGCTTCAGGGGTCAGAAAACACACAATCCATGATTGCTACATCCATGCAAAATCTCTGTACCTGCCACCACAATCATTTTATTCAGGAACCCACTGAACATTGAGACAGATGGCTGCAGAAAAAGGCTGACTGGTATCCACAGAAAGGGTAGTCCTATACATTTGATTCATAAAATCTGCTGAAGTCACCATTTTGTGAGTATTCACATGAGACACCTCAGGATTCCTGGTAACTTATTGAACCATCAATGAGCATCCAGTCTGTCTAATGAGGCCCAATAGCAAACCAAAAGCTATTTCTCAAATTGAGAGTAATATCTGTGGAGAATGGCAGGGCTTTGTTCCAAAAACCTAAGGGTCATCCTGTGATTACCTAGAGAAGCCTGTCAAAGCATCAAATTTCCAGAATCATTGGATTTTTTTGATCAGATGGTCCATGTGATAAAGCAGCTTGCATGGCAGTCCAGACCCATTGCAGAGCCTTCTCTTATTCTGGGCCCCACTCAAAACAAACAGCTTTTTGGTCACTTGGTACACAGACCACAGTAGCATGAACAAATTAAGACTATGCCATCTCCATATTCCACGGAGGCCCATCATGTGCTGCACTTCTTGTGTTGGAGGAAAGACCAGATGCAGCCATTTAGCATTTACCTTGGATGGGATATTTTAATATGCCTCACACCAGTGAACCTATAGAAATATAACTAAGGTGACAGGTCCCTGAATTTCTGTTGGATGTATTTCCCATGGTCTGATACACAGATGTCTCATTAATGTATCAAGTATAGTTGCTACTTCCCACTCACCAGGTCCAATCAGCATAATATCAATATAATGAGCCAACATGCTATCTTGTGGAAAAGAAACACAATCAAAGGAACTGTGGAATAAATTATGATTCAGGGCTGGAGAGTTGATATATCTCTCAGGTAGGACAGGGGAGGTCATAATATTGCTGGCCTTGCAGCTGAAAGAGTATTTTTGGCAGTCCCTCCTAATAGGTATTCAGAGAAGAACATTAGCCGGTTTAACAGCTGCATACCAGTTTTAGGGATATGCTGATTTGCTCAAGCAATGAGACCACACGTGGAACTGCAGCTACAACTGGAGTCACTGCATGGTTAAGCTTATGATAATCTACTGTCATTCTCCATTGTCTACCTGTTTTCTGTGCAGGTTAAATAGGCAAGTGCAATGAGGATCATGGCAATTACAACATCACATCCTTCAAGTCCTTGATGATGGCAATCCCTGCAGTCCCTCCAGAAATGTAGTATGGCTTTTGGTTAACATTTGTCTTAAGTAAAGACAGTTCTAGTGGCTTCCACTTAGTCTTTCCCATCATAATAGATCTCACTCCAGAGTTTGGGATGCAATGTGGAAATTCTGCCTGTTGCTAAGTATGTCTATTTCAATTACACATTCTAGAACTGGGGAAGTAACCACAGAATATGTTTAGTAAACAACCAAACCAACTATAAGAGGGATCTGAGCTAAAGCTCCATTCATTATCTGACCTCCATAAGCCCCTACTCTGAATGATGAACAAAGTGATGTTTTGTGTCTCCAGGAATTAATTTCCGTTCAAAGATAGTGTCTGGTAATCCCCAAAAGTATTATTTTTCCTTCCCGAGGGATGTCATCCTGGTAAGTGCCTATAAGTCCTTTGAGGAAGGCCAGGAGAAAGACTAACAGTGCATATCTTTGCCAGTAAGGAGGGCCTTCCTCAGGAGGAGTGCTAGATCTATAAACTGCCTTGAGTCTGGGAGTTGATTGAGGGGCTCTGTGTCAGTGTTTTAGTGACTCAATTTAGACTCCTTTGGACTTAACCTTGAACTCTTCTGCTTATATAGATCAAATGAGAACTTAGTAGCTGTCCCTTTTATTTTTTTTAAGGGCACCCCATTAAGCTATCACCATATCTCTCTGAATCCGATTATTCTGCTTTGACTCCATTGTCTGTTAAGTTAAATATCTCTACCTTGCCTTTGCCAATTAAATGCCAACATCCGGCCTGTGTTATTCTGGAATCACAATATCCCCATTGTGGTTAGGGAACCCAGTTACATGGTAGCAGTTCCCACTGTAATTCATATCTACATAGAAGAGAAAGCACAGGGATTTTCAAGGATTTTAAGGCTCTACTTAAAAATTTCTTAATTTTTGTGAAAGCTATGTCCTCTGGACAATCTAGGATGGGAGCATTTGTTACATGATAAATTGATTCTAACATTCCAATCTCCCTAAGCTTTTGGATACTTTCCTCTATACAATGACAAGGCAGTTCTGGTGTAGAATACCTTAGAGTTTCAGCTCTAAAACTAGTAAACATTTAGACCCAGTCCTAATCTCTCGAGCTAAAACACTGAATCTAGAATCTCTGCTTATTGAGCCATAATTAAAAAAAAATCAACAAGATCCAACTTTGTGTTCCTTCCTCCATGATCTCATACCATTAAGATCCATTCTCGCTCATATATTCCAGGTTTTGGTAAGTATAATTTGGAAAAATTACACAATTCTTTTGATGAGTAGTATACAGCCTTTTATGGGTTATTGTTTGTACTGCCCCCTTTGAGGCCTGCTGAAACTTGAGTATAGTTGTTGATCTAGAAGCAAATAGGGGTGATGGGCATAGGTCTTGAGGAAAATCATCAGTGGCTTATAAGTAAACTACTTCAGGCCCACTCAGCTCATCTAGCATAATCTCTCTTACTTAAAAGTCAACTGATTATAAACTTTAATCACATCTACAAAATATTTTCCTGGCAACACTCAAATTAGTGTTGAATTGAATAACTGGGAATTATAGTCTAACAAATGGACACATAAAGCTGAACATCACAGTACCCTTCCTCTCTACGTCTTCACCAGAGGCAGGCACCAGACCCAATATCAGCCACTCAGAGTCCTTCTCTGACAATTGTGGAAATGTAACCATGAGACTGTTTCTTTCTAAGCTAAAGATACAACACAAACTTTGGGTCTTACAAATGTGAGGCTCCCTGATTTGGAGACCAAAAAAGCATAAAATGAGAAAATGCAGAGTGAGAGGGGACTATGTAAATGCAAAGACTGGAACAGATGTATGAATCAGAAAGTGCTGACTCAGCTGGTGTAGTTTCTATTTGTTCCTGAGGTCCAAGCCTATTCATATCCTTGGATTCTTTAACAAACCCAGTATTCCTACAATACATATCTCTTTTGTTTAAGCTTATTTGGATTGACTTTATGTCACTTTCATTAAAAAAAAAAAATCTAATCCCTGGGGTTTTCAAACAAACTGCACTATGGAAAAATGCAATGTAATAGATAAATAAAAAGCAATCCATTTTGGCACACATGCAAAATATACAGTGATTCAAAGCCCAGCCTCTGAATTTAGATATAACTGTTTCAAACCATGACAGTAGTGTGACCTTTTATTCATTAATTAAAACATTTTATGTGGTACCCACCAGGTATCAAACATTATCCTTGACATGGGGTATATCAGGAGTATACAATCCTTACTCACATGGAGCTTAAAGGCTGATGAATAGTTCCTGTTTAGTATCCCCCAGCATCCAGTGTAGAAACTGAAGCTTGATATTATCTTACCAAATGTCACAGCTAGTAAGTAGCTATGCCATCTTCACAGACTTAGTAAGGATATGAAATAAGATATTACATATACACTTCTTAGCACATTGCCTGCCACATAAGTTTAGTACTTATTAAATGTTAACAAGTAAATTACCTCATTCCTCATATTAGGTAATTAGTTGAAGTTATCTCTAAAGTCATTTCTGAGTTAGTCCATCATGACCCCAGCTTAAGGATAAAGATTACATGATTATGTCAGGGACTAGTTGCTGCCAACAATATTTTCATTCTCTTTTTCCTTCTTAATGAAAGATCCCTAATTTTATTCAGGGTTGCAATGTGTCTATTAAAAATATCACATTTTTCAAGCTTCTCTTGCAGGTTGATACGGCCATATATTTAATTGTGGCCATGGAGATAGACGTAAGTTTTGAGTGGTTCTGTTGACAAAGTCCCTCAGTAAAATGTGGGACAGGTGTTCTGCAATGGGACTTCTTTTGCTTCCCTCCCCTTTCTCTCCTCTCCTTTTTGGAATCTCTTTATTATGGATGGAGCTGCAACAGCCATCTTGTAAACTTTCAGGTGAAAAGGATCATTATAGATGACAGAGGAGAAAGATTAAAGCAGCCTTGGTTTTAGTTGATTGTATAGAGCTACAAAGCCAACTGTCAACTGCTTACCTCTGGAGGTACCTTCATGTGAAAGAAGAAACCATGTGTTTAATCTGTAGTGTGGCGTCTACAATAGCAAATTATAATTTGTATTAATAACTGATACAGTAATTCTTTAGGAAATAAGAAATTAAGATTAATGTATAAATAGATAAAGATTTCAACTGTCAGAAAAAATAAAACTAATTTTAGTTATAGATAGCTATTGGTATTTGACTCTTCTCAATAAATTCCTTTCTGTTAAGTGGAGCTTCAACTTGAAAAGAGAATTTGCCTTCAAAAAAGGGGACATGCACTAAGATAATATCATATATATTTTTAGAACCAAATAGAAAGTGTTTGCTAAAAAGCTGTTAGAAACCAACAAGACTAAAGAACACATGTCAATCAGAGATAAGGAACCACTTGCATCTAAAGGTTAAAGCATTTAAAGTCTACACTCTGGAAACACCCTGCCAGCACTGGTATACTTCCTTGGCATTTATCTTGTCATTTAAAATCTTCACAGCATGCAATATATTGGGTTTCTTCTTCTTGCTCTATAGGAGCTTAGAAGACAGTGCAAAAACTAGAGAGAGGAAAGAGAAATAGGCCACAGGGAGACAAGCGCTCCCTAGTGTAATACAATGAGAGGAGTCTTGGCACACAGGCATAGAAATAGAAAAATAAATAAATATATATATTCACCCCTATGTGTCAATACAGCTATGCTGTAAAAACAGATTGAGACAGAGCCAGTTTCACTTTAAACAGAAAATACAAATTCAAATAATGTGCACTAAATGAGAGCATCCTTTCCTTTGAGAGCAATTTTCCGACCCTGAAATGAAAGAATTTATTCTCTTTACCTCCCCAGTCTCCAACTCCTGCTGTTTCACCTTCTTTTTTATTTCTCTTTCCTCCCCTATCCTTTCTTCTTCCCTACTTCACCACCATCTCTCTCCACAAATATACACCACCTGGTGGGTTAGATAAACTTGAAAATTCTCCAATTTCCAGGCATTCGATGTCCTTTTGCAAAAATCTACATACTGGGTAGAGGTGAATCCATAAAATAGTGACATCTTGAAAAGAGATATAGCCATAAAATTATACCAGCTAAAATAACTTGCATAGGTCAATTTTAGATAAACTCCTCCTCTGATTTTAAAATTCAAAATTAAAGAATGAAAGCTTAATTATATATATGAAAAACATGTATCACGTATACCAAAAACTTAACTGGAATTTTAAACCTGTGGCTTGATTTTATATTCTTGGCCACGTGCTTCACATTTGTTGACTTTTTCAACTTTAGCACTGCTAGTGTGCCTTTGGGGTGGTTTCTTTCCCTTTACATATTGCTCATAGGCCCACTTCCTCCATGAATTTTCCCCTGAGGTCTCAAGGATAAGAAGTTTTTCCCTCTTCTAAAGGCTAATCATATTTAGAACCTGACACCACTAACTCCTTAGAGACGATTATTACCTAATGGTTAATAACACAAGACAGACTGTCTATGTTCATTTCTCAGCGTTGGTATCTTAGTCAAATGATATAAACTCTCCAAGATCCATTTACTTCTTGTTTTTTGTTTTGTTTTGTTTTGTTTTGCATAATAAAGATAATGACATTACTACCCTATGTCTGTTGCAAGGACTACAAAAGAAAATACAGGAATGGCACACAGCTCAGCGCCAGGCACACAGCCAACATCCAGTAAATGACATTTTTATTTAAAATCATGTTAATAGTCATGTGCTTAATCTCTTCAACCAAATTAGATTGCAAACTTCCTGAAGACAGGAAGCATGTACTCTCTCAATATACATCACTTTTAAGACTTAATATGAATATTTAGTATATAATTGTGGAATACTTTAAAAATATATTTATGGTCCTAGAAAGAGGGGGTATGGTAGCATCTAATACGGGTAGTGGAGAAGCCCTTTAAATTATGCAAAAACAAAACAAAACAAAAAAATACCTCAAAACAAAATACCCCATTCTTTGGATTCAGATTTCCATGCTTAATTTTATGATACTTTTTCCCAAAATTACTGCTTGAAATCTTCTGCAATATCATCTATCTTGTTAGAATTGCAAATAGGCTCTGGACTAAACTATGCCTGTCTTTCTTGATAACAAAATCTGCAGATATCAGTGCCTGTTTAAGAGTGGTATGTTTCAGGGTTCTTAAAGACTGCAATGTAAGAGTAATATCTTGAGGCTTTGTTCACGTAATAAGTAATAATATGATGTCAGTACAGAGGGTTCTTGGGAGCAATTGAGTTATTTATCTATGGCCAGGAAAAAGAGCTTAGCCACATGAACAGGGAGAGGAGTATGTGACTGTTTCCCCCACACACAAGTAGTCAGAATAACCCCTTTAAATATAGGCCAAGTTTGATCACTTTCCTGTTTAGAAGCTTCCAAATGACTTTCCATCACAGCTGTATTGAAATCCAAATCTTTACCACGGCCTTTCAGTATTTCTTTTTTTTTTTTTTTTTTTTAAAGATTTTTATTGGGGAATTGGGGGGATGGGAACAGTGTTGGGGAATTGGGGAAAGGGGAACAGACAAGTTGCTGTCCTTTTGTTCTTCAATCTAGTTGTGGACGTTGTTGCTTCACTGGGCCAAGTTGGCACCATCATTGCGCTCTTCTCTGGCGAGGCAGATCAGTCGCCGGCTTCTGGACGGCCAGTATTTCTTTAATATTATCTCCTACCAGTCTTCTCACTTTCCCTTCAAATATAAATCACATCACGGAAAGGGCATTATGTTGTTCACTGCACCATCCTCAATTGCTGAAGCAATGCCTGGCAAATATATTTGGCAGTTCTTCATGAGTATTTTTACACTATTGATAGTATATGCATTTCCTTATTATTTTCTAAAATATTCCTTAGAAGATTCTAGGCCATTTTTTTCATCCATGACTTTTACTATTCTAAATGCAGAGTTCTTCTTCCAACTGCCTCTTTCATTTTACTTTTCTTTTTTTTTTTGAAAAGCATTTCCCTTTTCAAAAAGAGGCAGCTATTCTTTTTGTCTGTTTAAAGAATTTTAATTTTTAAATGGAAAACTTTGAGCTTCCTTTTTTTAATTTAGATATAATTGATGTACAACATTAGTTTCAAGGGGAACAACATAATAACTCAAAATGTGTATATATTGTGAAATAATCACAATAAGTCTAGTTAATATCTATCACCACAAATTTTTTTCTTGTGATAAAATTTTTAAGATTTACTAGCAATAGCTTTCAAATATAAAATACAGTATTAACTATAGTCAGGATGCAGTACATTGCATCTTCATAACTTATTTATTTTATAACTAAAGGTTTATTATTTTTAACCCTCTTTACCCATTTCACCCATCAACGCCCCCCATCCACCACTCATGACAGGATCTGGCAACCACAAAATTCTTCTCAATATCCATGAGTTCGGTTTTTTTTGTGTTTTTCTTTAGATAGCACATATAAGTTACATCACAAAGTATTTGGTTCTCTTTCTGATTTCATTTAGCATAATGCCTCAAGTTCCAACCATGTTATCACAAATGGCAAGATTTCATTTTTTATTGCTGAATAATTTTCATTATATATATATATATATATATTTATATATACACACACGCACACAAATATATATTCCATTGTGTGTATATATAAAACACACATGCATACACATACACAGTATGCTGAAAATATATATGCACATTTTAAGAAAGGAAAAAGCTGTGTTAAAATTGTAATAAATATATACCAATAATAAAAGATGACTATAAGTCACGTTTGACTTCTGCAATTGCAAGAGGTGCTCAAAGTGGTTACCATCAGCATAATTTTAATAGTTTTCTTCCTTTTTAAAAATTTGTATACATTTTTGGCACCTTCTGTATACACACATATACACACAGACACATAACTATAAGGTGTGATAAAAAATACAGTGGATATTTAAATAAAAATTTATTACAGCAAAAGATATATTGCCATTAATCCCCCTCAAAATACTCTCCCTAACTTTGAACACATTTATCCCATCGTTCTTGCCCCTTTCCAAAGCAGTTCTAGAAGTCCTCTTTCGTGTCTTTAGTTGCACTGTCGAGACTGCCTCTATGTCCTGAATTGATCAAAACATTTCCCTTTCATGGTCATTTGGACTTTGGGGAGGAGCCTGAAGTCCCACGGTGCCAGATCCAGTGAATAAGGTGGATGAGGAAACATTGTAATGTTTTTATTTGACAGAAATTGTTGTACCAGAAATGATGTTTGACACAGAGTGTTGTCATGATGGAGGATAAAGACACTAATGAAAGAGGACTTCCAGAAGTGCTTCAGAAAGCGGCAAGAACAATAAATGGGTTCACAGCAAGGGGGAGTATTTTGAGGGGGATTCAAGGCAATGTGTCTTTTACCGTAATTTTTTATTTAAACATATTTTTCTATCACACCCCATGTATGTGTGTGTGTACACACACACACACACACACACACACACACACACATATACACACCATTTCTTCTTTATCCATTCACCCACTGATGGACACTTAGGTTGCTTTCATACCTTGGCTATCATAAATAACGCTGCAATATATTATATAGCTTTTTCAGTTAGTGGTTTTCGTTTCTTTCAGATAAATACCCAGAAATATACTGGATAGTATGATAGTTCTATTTTTAATTTTTTGAGGAATCTTCATACTGTTTTCCATAGTGGCTGCACTAATTCACATTCCCACTAACAGCATATAATGGTTCCCTTTTCTCCATAACTTCTCCAACACTCATTTCTTGTCTTTTGGTAATAGCCATTCCGACAGGTGTGAGGTGATATCGCATGATGATGACTGATGTTGAGCATCTTTTCATATACTTGCTGGCCATATATGTGTCTTTAGAAAAATGTCTGTTTAGGTCCTCTGTCCATTCTTTAATTGGATTATTATTAGTATATTTTTTGATATTGAGTTGTATGAGTTCTTTATATTTTTTGGATATTAACCCTTTATCAAATACATCATTTGCAAATATCTTCTCCTATTTTACTAGGTTGCCTTTTTTTTCTTTTGGTTTCTTTTGCTGTGAAGTTTTTTGTTTTGTTTTTTAATGCAGTCTTACTTGTCTATTTTTGCTTTTGTTAACTATGCTTTCGGTGTCAAGTCTGAAAAATCATCACCAAGTTCTTTGTCAAAAGTTTACTGCCTAAGTTTTCTTCTAGGAGTTTTATGGCTTCTGGTCTTAAGTTCAAATCTCTTATCCATTTTGAATTCATTTTTGTGTATGGTCTAAGACAGTGGTTCATTTTTATTCTTCTATGTGTATCTACCTAGTTTTCCCCACACCATTTACTGAAAAGACTGTCCTTTCCCCATTATATATTGGATCCTTTATTAGAAATTAATGCCTCATGTATGTGAGTTTATTCTGGGCTTTCTATTCTATTCCATCAATCTGTGTCCTTTATAATTTTTTTTTGTTTTGTTATACCAAGGAATTACTGAAATAAATAGGTAAATTAATTTTCATGTCTAGAATTATGGAAAAAAAAACATTAGTATGAAAATAGTTTTTATTGTTAAAATACTGATTATAACCTAATAAATTAGTGTCTAAAATAAAATAATAAAGACATACATTTTCTATTTATAACACTATGGAACATATTTATGTAGAAATCACCTTTGATATCCAAAGACTTCCTTTTGCTGTCTCTGTTTCCCTCTCATATATGTTGGAAAGCAAGATCAATGCACTATAATAGCTTATCAACATTTTTTTCTGTCTGATAATATGACATTCTATATTCCTTTACACTTAAACGTGCTGAAGCATTCAGTTGTGACCAAATATTGTTTATTTCAGTAACAGTCATTAACCTGTCCTTTTGGACATCTGGTGCTATAAATGCAGAAGATTGACAGGAATGAAGAGACAAGAACATTTGGAGATTAGACTTCAGTTAGTTAACTAAGGTTTATTAACTGTCATGTTCAATAAACCGATTGGGATGTTGCTCAAAGAAAATCCAAGCAGCAAACAAATTTTTGTTCTTCCTTCTTAAATAATATTACAAAAAATATATCATATAGAAATGGGTTTTCACATATTTAGCAATACATAAAATATAATTTTAAAGTAAATGATAATTTAATTCTCAAAGAAGCATATATAAAAGTATTTACAATAATTAGATTAGCAACATGTAAATTACATATTTGTTCCCCCATACTAAGTAAATAAATTAGGAATCTAATACAAAATAAACAGATATTAAATATATTGATTAAATATTATATATTAGACATAATTATATACCTTTATATAATTACTTATGTGATTTATACCTAATTATATTTTATGTATGTAATTACATATTAATGTACATCCTATAATTATATTCTCACATATAAAATATATGATATTATATTCATATATAGAAATACTAACAGATAAATATCATGTAGGAAGTTATAGAACCAATATTTAAGGAGGCATAAATATAGATTATTAGGGATAGATGTCCCCTAAATGCTGTTATATAAAAAGTATATTTTAAATACATCTTCTCATAAAGCCATTTTGAAAAACTCTGATTAAACATCTGTGACTACATGAAATTATTTTTTATATACATCATCCACAGTTTCATGATACCCCTTCCACAAACACACATAAGTAAATTCTTTCATGTCATATGATAAAAATTTGTTGAATGATTTCCTTGCTGTAAACAAATGGGATGATATTAAACTGAAATGATTTTGCACAATGAAATAAAACGAAATGAAATGTCAACTTACTAAATGGGAGAAGATATTTGCAAATGATGTATTTGATAAGAAGTTAATATCCAAAACATATGAGTATAAAGAACTCATACTACAACCTAATTACAGAATGGGCAAAAGACCTCAATATATAGTTTTACAAAGAAGGTGCACAGATCGCCAATTGCATATGAAAAGACCAACACCATTAATCATCAGGGAAATGCGAATCAAAACCACAATGAAATGTCATTTCACAACTTTCAGGAAGGTTATTACCAAAAAGTTGGATGCCAGAGGGGGTGATATCTAAATGAAATTCTTTAAGAATAAGAACTAGTGACAAACAGATGTTAGCAGTTTACTTAGATGGTAAAGAAAATCCTGGTAGAGAAGCAGTGAAACCAGAGAAGGCACCCTATAAAATGAGCATTTTAGAGTCAGCAATTTGAGCTTAATTCCACTGGGGAAACTAGGAGCCATCCTATGACGCCTAATTGCAAACTACCCCTCCTGAGTATTTTGAGGGGTATTAGTGGTAATGTGTCTTTTACTATAATATTTTTTTTATTTAAACATTCATATTTCTATCACACCCCATGTATGTACACACACACACACACACACACACACCATTTCTTTGTCCATTCACCCATTGATGGACACTTAGGTTGCTTCCATACCTTGGGTATCATGAATAATGCTGCAATATACTATACAGCTTTTTCAGTTGATGGTTTTCATTTCTTTCAGATAAATACCCAGAAATAAAATTGCTGGATAGTGTGATAGGAAGGATAGTAGCAAAGAAGTGAGATATTTCACTTCCACCAACTCAGATTGTCATTGGATTGCCAATGATTTAGAGCTGTTCCTGGGTGTCTTCAGGTTCTCTGCATTCCCAGTGATCCATGGACTCAACATGGACTGCAACGTGGACTCAAAGTGGCAAAGCAGTCTCTGGAGGCAATGCTTTAAATAAAATGCAGATGAGTGCAGCTGGAATTTAGACCTGTGCATACTGAAGTATTAAGGGTGAGAGAATAAGAATGGGGAACTGGCATCACCTGCTACACGGCACAAGTCTACAAGTGCACTCAATTCTGTCCACATTAAATTCAGTCATTGATTCTTCCAGAGTGGAAACCACTCACAATTCATGAAAGGAAGGGAAAAAGAGAGGGAGAGAGGCAGAAAGATTCAGGTGGCAGCCAGAATTTTATGTCTAATAGAAGTTGCCTCCTTGGGAATATGTTGCAGATGGAAATTATAAATCAGCCAGGTGGGTCACTGGAGTTATGGTGACAGGGGCCTCCTGCTACAACCATCCCTTAGGTTCACAACATGTAATGTAACTACCAGTGTAAGGGACACAGCAGCATAAAATGACAAACTTGAAGTACATAGCCCAATGGGCAGGATGCCTGTCCCAAGCTGGTATATTCTATGGTGCTAACAGCTTCTAGGCTATAAGCATGGTAATTAACCAACCATCGCACCTCCTTGTCTGTGAAGGGTTTTCTTCACAAAGGCAATTCTTTATGGGATCACATGCTGGTAATTCAGGTATTCTATATACCCTTAGAAACTGGTGCTATACTAAGGACTGTAGGCCAGAAAGGCATAGCCAAAAATTAAAAAAAAAATGTGCTAATCCAAGTCAAAATGAATCCCTGACCCCAGTAAAGAATGAGTTTAGCACAATTAATTTGTCACCAAGTATTTGAAACATTAAGCAGAGGTAAAAGCCAGAGAAACCCTGGTGAGAGATAGCCCTTCTCACTGGGGCATAAAAAATCCCCACCCCTGATTATGATGGCTATAGCATTATTAGTCAATTTTTTCAGGCACTCTGATAACTGAGGACAGTGTGTGGGTGAGCGCTAATGGATGTGTTTTAGGGTCTGCTCTGTGAGAGGTCGTCCCTGAGGGGCCTATCTCTGATGTGTGCACACAATGCTCACTCCTATAGGACATTCCACATGCTTTTTTGTCAGGCTACTGTGTCTCTAACCTTCCCCACCTCTGAGCTAATACCCTCATCACTTTGAGAGTTCCCTCAGGTTTATTTTACTCCATACCAAGTTGATGTTCAGGTGTATTGCTCAGAGCTCTGTCTACTGGGAAGTTTTCTCCTCAACATGGTCGTGTGGGGCCACCTTGAAGCGATGCTTTGAGCAGCAATGAACTATTTCCCCTTTGTTCTTTAGGATTAAACAAAGCCACCGATTAACCAGGCCTTTCCCCCCATCTTTTTCAATCATCTATTCAGTCATGCATAAAACACCACAGGGCCATAGTATGATCTAAAGAAAGGGTTACAACAGAGGTTAGTGACATGGGTATACAGGCCATCTTTTTGTTAAACTAACTTGTGTTCACTGGATCATCTCAGGACCAAATATATATGCAGAGTTTTATTTATATAATGAGTTGATGTTTTGTCAACCAAGCCTGTGGACTTAACAGGTCTGCCATATCCAGCTCATGATGGATGACTTCAGATATGGAGTTAATTTTTGTCCCATGCTTAGGCATTTGGTCTCTACCAGGGTCTGGTTGCATGTCAAGATCTGCTTCTCACATGAGGAATAGTTTTCTGCTGCAGACAGCATGGGCTTTCTTCAGAAACATGAACAAACTTATGGTAACAAAAATTCAGTTCTTTAGAGAAGTCTAAACTTCCAAGACACAGCATTCTTATCTACCATGGATGTCTCCAGCAACTTGGAGAGCTCCTGGGCCATGTGGACTAATTGGTAGGGCTACAAATGTCCCAGCTTAAATCTGCTGCAAAACCCTTCCTTCTTCTACACCCTATTCTGAACAACTTTTCCCAATACTAGTAAATAACGGGACCATCTTCTCAAGTGTGATGTATGCAGATCTTAGAATGCAAGAAGTGTACAAGTGCTGTACCTCTTTCTTTTAACATCTGGAGTTACAATAACTTGTTCTTTTTCTTGGAAACTGGGATATAATGGAGACCATCAAGACTGCATCCTATAAATGGATGAGGATGGCACTAATCTCTGTCAGCAGCCTGGGTGTAATAGCACTTCTGATATTCTAACATGACCTGGGTAGAGGGATGTAGTATTAGGGCTCCCACTTGAATCTTCTATTTTGTTCTTATTCCACTGGTCTTAGGATAAAAGTTTCTTGCAACTCTAAGACCATCCCAATTACATACTAAGGTACCAGAGAAATGAACACAGGGAGGGTCAATGCTCCATTGGTCTTTTGAGAGATGAACTTGCACCAGATTGCCATTTATCTCCTATGCTCCATATACTTCCACAGTAACAAAGACCTGTCAGTGCTTAAAAAGAGTGCAAGAAGATTCATTGTAAATTCTTAGTGCAGAGACGCTGATATTCCCAATTTGGTTTAATTGTCTGATTTGTGGCCATGAGAATAAACTACATTATACAAAAATGTCAGCACTTCAAAACCGATGGTGTGTGCATAAATCAAGATGGGAGAGGAAATTTATAGTAAGAAGCTTGAGCAATAATCTCCAAATTTGCCACTACAGCCAAAACCACTGGAGAATTCTCTGAAATGCACACACACACACACACACACACACACACACACACACACACACTATGACCACTACTCTAGATGACTGATCAGTACTCATGTAAAACGCAGGCATCTCAGGCTTTGGTAAAGTTTGTGTTATGCCATGTCGCTTTTAGGAAGACCTACATTAGTACCTGTTTTCGCTAACCAAAATAAATCTAAAAGAATTTTGATTGTTTTTTTAAACCATGATTTTACTAATGTAAACCCTTTGTATAAGCAAAGTGGGTAACAAAAACTTTCAGAAAATGGGGTACTCTTTGCTTTACCCATTTAGGCTTATGAAAGTTTTCATAGGAAAGCTCTATTTTCAGATAGTGGGAGAAACCTATAATCAGTAACAGTTACTTTGCAAGAGTTGAAATACATAGTATATGTAGGTCAATTTGCATACAGTAAACGTTTTATTCTAAATGGTTAAATTGCTAAAAATAAGTACATTTTTTAATATAGTCAGCCAATTATGTTTCTCTGTAAATGAGAAAACTATATATTACAAACCTATATGTGGTGTCCTCCATGATTTTACAGAGGTCAGAATTTATATTCCTTAGTGTAGTGATTACATCTATTGGGCTCTCAATGTGCACACTGCTGTCTCTTACAGGATCAGAATGAAGGGACTGGAGCAATTTTAAATGCAATGTTAAAGGAAAATATCTCCTAGTAACGTTACAAAATTGGCACACTTCTTTATAACTCGGCCTTACCAAGAAATATTGAAGGCAGAAAATTAAAACACACACACACACACACACACACACACACACTAATGGAAAGTAGGTTCCATGTTCTGAACATGTTTAATCCATTCTTTCTATATAACAAAAGCTGAAGAAATTCACCCTGTTAAACCATAACAGCAATAAGAACAACAATAAAAACAACCTAGAAGCTAAAAACGATTTAGGGATTTACCAGTAGTACTGAGTTATGAGCTTCTGGCATCTGTAAGCTACTTCACTTCTGAAAATTAATTTCATGCTTGCCTACTCCTGTAAAACTCCTGACTGAAGGGTCTCATCGAGGTTTGGAATGGTCAAGGGAATGTCAAAACTGTGATTGAAAGAAGCCAAGGACAAAGCTGTCAGCCAAGGAAAAAGCTATAAACATCACAATGATCTGTTTCTCTCTCTCTCAAACTAATTTAGCATATACAGGGGGTGCCAAAAAACTGTATACAAGTGGACACTTTGGTCAGCGTTGCTCAAGCAGTAGTTTGCCATAATCAGAAGTGCCTGGATTCTGATGGTAACCACTTTGAGCACCTCTTGTAATTGCAGAAGTAAAAAATGACTTGTATTCATCTTTTGTTGCTGGTATATATTGAGTATTACAATTTAACAGCTTTTTTCCTGTCTTAAAATGTGTATACATTTGTTGGCACCTTTTGTATACTATGTGCTAAATTATGGATATAAAATTAGAGATATAATGCATAAACTTTGGTTTGTTAAGAGAGGAAAGAAACTTTTATTTTTTCCAGGGAAATAAGCCTTCATTTTGAGTCATAAGCCTTTCATATATTACTTCGAGAAATAATTTATTGAAATATGAAACTTAACACTTTTAAAAATTATCTGGACCAGAATTATCCATCGTAATTCTATAATTTTAGGGTTTTTTTCTATTTAGGAAATACAGTCATCCTTTCAAATATATTCAGAGAAAACAATAATGTCATAGATAGCATTACCTTTCCAAGTCTCATTTGAAAAGGTATGAGTTTAAGATTTGTATATCTACATGAAATAAACAAAAAAATGGAAAATAATGAATACTATGATATTCAGGGAAATAAAAAAGTTCTAGAACGTCATTCTAAACATTGGGTAGGAAGCATGAATCATATATATGTGGTTGGTATTTAGAAGCCTGCATAGTTCAGATATATATTACTATAAAATCTTAGCTGGGTTTACAAAAGATAATAAGGATGCTTTCAATGGGAGAGGAGAATTGAAATATAACAAGTGAAGATTTCTAGAAGCACAACATTTGGCTGAGTTTTTGTCTCTCAAGGCCGTTGTTGAATGCTTGTATAAGAGTGGTGGACGTGGAGATATGCCCCTCAGATCACCTGTCAAAGGAAGACCTGCTGCCTAGCTGCAGGAGAGCAATCCACAGAAGTCTCCAGTTTTCAGCTTCTTTAGCTCTAGCTCAGCTGCAGAGAGCTGCTTTGCCTGAGGTCTTGCCCTTGGGTGCAGAAGCAATGGCAGAGGAGGGCAGCTTACATCCACTGACAGAACAAGGTGGAATATAAAGTTCCAGTAATTTCTGGTCCAACTTGGGATAACTCTGCAGGGCACTTCTCCCTGCACCGCCCCCTAGTGGCTGTCTTTGGCTTTGTCAGAACTATGTCACTGACTCAATCCTTCTTCCACCTCCTTTCCTTCACAGATGCCACTCCTTAATAAATATTGGGTTGTTATAAAAGTCATGACGTATTGTTTCTATGTTTTTCGTTGCAAAAATGTGTCATGACTTTTCCGACAACCCAATATTTTATACCCCAACTTCATATTAGCATTTGCTTCTAGAAAATCCAGGTTACAATGCCAATATTCCCACATGTCTAATTTTAAAGGTTTCCCTGGGCCCACATTGAGCCATGGCTGAATATTTCTCCCTGGGCGTCATCATCCCTTCTCTGATGGTCCATGAAAACTGTTTTGAGAAAAGAGTTAAGTGCACGTATTACAAACACTAAAAATTTAAAAGAAGCAAACTTCTTGAAAAATGTGGTTTTATACACAAAAATCACATTCAAGTTATGCCTCATCCAGTTTTTCTTTCCAAATTTCCACATGTGCTCTCAATCAGCTCTTCTGCCTCAAGAACTTAGGTGGGTATTTGGGGATTAATTTTTTGCAACGTTTTCTCCCAGGCACCAGACAATCAGAGCTCCTCACATAATAGTACCGTTTAAACAATTCTACCTGACGTAAACCCCTGTACCCTTCTATTAGTCCTCCTTGATGCCATCTTTTAATGGCTTGGTATTTTCAGAAAGTTACAAATTTCATTTCTGGTGAATTCACTAGAGGTGAATTTTGTAATTATTTTCCTGTCTTGGGCAAAGAACTAAAAGATTTCTTATTTTAGCAAAATTTCATCTCATTGGGCAATTTCTTAGATTTTTAAATGGACAGTGCTCATCTGGATGTCACAGAGTTTATTATTTGCTAAGGATTCCTCTGAGGAAAGCTAATTACACCTCTCCATTGAACAATTGCATTTTCTGCCTAAAGGAAGCAGAGGGCTCTCCCCATATTCATAACAGCTCATTCTTTTTCGATGCATCCAAAGCTTCTAGTGCTATGACTCCTACCCATGGCTTACATTTTTTAATCGTCTCCCTGTGGTCATCATGAAGTTCTGGCCATTTGGGCCACTGTTTCAAATTTCCATGGATTTGCATCACATCTACATCACTTGCTAGCCACCTTCTTAAACACACTGCCTTATGATATTATAAGTAATTCATTAATTTGATATACATGCACATAATGAAAATCAAAATAAATCTGTCCCTCAGGCCCCCAGTTTTCTGGCCTAGGGTATCCATGCATTGCCCATTTTTACCAATGTATACTCATATTTCAAGAGAAATTTTAAGTTTAACTTATAAAAGTTTGATTATCCATCCCCATTCTTCCAGATAGCACAACCAAATTTATGAAAGGTTAAACATTTGTCCCAAGGTCAAACAGCTAATAGGTGAAGGAATCAGATTTGAACCAGGTGTTTCTGACACCAAAAACCATGATCATAACCACTCTGTTGTATTCTCTGCCCTAAAGGTATTTGCATGAATGCAATCTCCAAATTCTTTATCACGACAGTGAGCATCAATGCTAGCTCATATGTTTCTTTGTTCACATTTTAAAAACATCTTTCTTTCTTAAGACATGTCCATGTATCAGAACATAGTAAGAGAGCATTAATTTTGTTTCACCAAAACACTTTCCTGGCATCTGTCAAAAATTGTCCCAATAAATTTCCCAATCAATGAGGTCTGTGTTGCAAACAGCATTTTCTGGGTTCCACAGTGTGTAACAGGCACAACTGTATACAGCAGCCCTGATATGCACACAAGGTTTTAATTTAAAGCTGCAGCACTCAGTCCATACATTTGGTAGTTTTCCAAAGATGGGTTACATTCAACATAAGTCAGCAAAAGAGTGCGATCCATTTTCAGAAATTACTATTCCGTACAAAAGAGTTTTTAAAGCTATTCCTAGCACCAAAATACATGTAGAACATGGAGCCAGCAGGAGAGAAAATTCATAGGTATACAGAAAGCTTATCAACTAAAAAATGGAGGAATCTTTTTCTACTAGTGCATAACTAGAGGCAGAAATTTTGCAGCATATATTGGAGGAAAGCTTATCCTCCTAAAAAAGAAAAATCATTCTTGACAATGTAAAACTCAAGGTGAAATTTAAGCAACTGTAGACGTGGAAACCTGGAATTTTAATAAAAGAATAATAGGACTACTTATATAGGGAAGGGACATCCCATATCTTAGTGTTGTACAAGAATGCAAAACCAACAAAATTGAAACAAAGCAAGAAGAGAAATTTGAATGGAACAGAATAACAGAAAAAAAGAGATATCCATTAGTTAAATGCTTTTCAGTGTTGGTAAAGTATCATTACATGTTAATGTCAAATTCTACCCAATCTTTAGTCTTAAGACTCAGATACCTTTCGGATACAAACATATACAGTTTTCATTTCCTGTAATGGTTATATGCATTCAAAGTTAATATTTTTACATTATTTATAAAATATGAAGTTACTCTGAGTTATTATTACAGAAGAGAAATATAAGCTGGGTTTGACTTCAACTGACTACTACACCTGCCTTGATTCTGGAACCAAAAGTGGGCAGTTCAGGTAAGATAAACATGATCCCATGATTAATTCTCCTTTATAACTGAACATCCTCTATTTTGAACGGGATACACGCTGTGTCTATTTCAAAAACACAAATTGATTTTGTTTTTCTGAATTAGGAGGACTCACGTCAGAGCAGAAGTGGGGTAGCAACAACTGATGAGCATCTAGCAACTTCCAACTAACATGCCCATGAAGACACATGGAAAGAAAACGGCAAACATTTACAAAGTAGGACTATGAAATGAGAATGGAAAACACTGTCAGTGGCTCGTCTTGTTATCTATCAGTCTCTAGATGGAAAGCTCTTGTTCAGACCTTAATATCTACCAAGAATAGAGAGCATTGGATGGTCCTTTCCTGACGATAGATGTTTAAAATATTTTTGTCTGACAATAAATTACACATTGCAGAAAATATAGAAAACAAAAATAAATATCAAAAAAACTAAACTTTCTCCATATTCTACCTCCAGGAAACATGATGTACAGTAATACCTTGTTTTGCAAGCATAATTCATTCTGGAAAACAAACTACTCGTATTGCAAGACATCGCTCATTTACCAAGTTAAAACGTATTAGAAATGTTTGCTCATCTTGAGGAACACTTGCAAACCAAGGTACTCGCAATTCAAGGTTTGACTGTATACCCCATTTAGTCTAATAATTCGTAGCATGTTTTAATCAAATTTTATTCCACTAGAATCAAAATCGTATTAGAAAGAATGTAATGTTCTGCTATCGTGAAACCTCCCATCACCACTTTACTTTTCAACATCTTCTATATACTGCCCAGGTTCTAATCTTTTACACATTAAACTTATAAATACCATATGGAATGTGCTATTAGTGTCCCTTCCTCATCCTAGATCCTTATTGACCAGGTATCAGATTCTCTCTGGGTGTTCTATACTTTGAATTTTTGCAGAATTATAACTTTGGAGAATATGAAGGTCCACAGATATATTCAGGTGCATTTGTAAGTGCTTGGGTACGTTTGTACATATGGCACAGGGGAGAGAGGTGAGCAGGAGCTGATATCCACATTCTAGAAGACTTAATCCAGGAAAGCAGACACCCTTAAACTTCTCATGGGAATGAAAACTGTTGCAAAATTTCTGAGGGACAGTCTGTTTATAATTAGGAAAAAACAAAACAAAATAAAACTTTGTTAAAAACTACTTTGATAAGTAACACTGGCACATACTAAAATTCAAATAATATAAACTGAATACAGTTAAGAAGAAGTCTCCCTTTCATCCTAGACTCCCAG
>NW_017732208.1:599510-604778 GCF_001890085.2 Hipposideros armiger
AAAAAAAAACAAAAAACGGTGACCACAAATGTGAATGATCCAAGCACAGACTGTATCTTTACCAAAGCCTTGCCAGTTAACTGGAAACAGGTCATACTCATGTGCAGCACCACTAGTTTCATATTATATGGTGTTCAAAATATAAGCAAGCGATGAGAGCCTATTTCTTCTAAAGGAGAGAATATTGCACATCTCTGAAACCTTTACTCATTAGCTGCTTTCTAAGTGCACTCAAGCGTTTTCCGTACTTTTTTTTCTTTCTTTTCCCTAACAAATTAGGCAGGTCTTTTCTTTGGTATTAAAATCAGATACAGGAGATCTTTATTTAGAAAAAAATCTCAATTTAAAAAGGAGACATCCAATCCAATAACTTTCACATGTCAAGGCCAGCCTTTTTCTTGGTTATTCTGAATACAATTAAAGTAAATTTACATCAAGATCTTGTTCATGAGTTTGTTTTCTAAAAATGTAGCCTACTGCCTACAATTACCTAAGTGTAACCTATAGTGGTTAGGTTTTAAGATTCCCTCACCTCTTAGTTGTGTAGCTTCACAGTATTTGCTAATTACATTTATTTACCAGTATAAGCCTTTGGGGAGAATAAGGGAGAATAAAGTTAAAAACTAGAAGTATAGAAGTTAAAAATAGAGTTGGTAGCATAGGAAGATTGTAAGTAAGAGATATTAATTATGGAAACTTACCAGATACTCTCATAGTAGATATGTACCAACAGTGTAAAGCATGTGATGTTTCCCTTATTGACATCTACAGAGTAAGAAATGTGGGTGGGAAATATAAGTGTATGTGACACAGGTGTATGTAGGCACATAAATAAATTCATAGCTCAGTAAGGTAAGCAGGAATATTGAATAAATTCAGGGTTTTATTTGCAACAAATAAACCAGATACTGAAGTAACTGAGTAACATTCTTTCATTCTTCAGTAAGCATCCAGTTCTCAGATAAAAAAAAACAAAAAAACCAATCTGTTTTATGTTAAAACATCAGTAATGGAATCATGTAGTATGTTATGGGTTAAATTGTGTCCCCTAGGACAATGATAAAAGTCTCACACCCCAGTACCTCAGAATGTGAATTTATTGGAAAATAGGAATGTTGCATGTTAATAAGTTAAGGTGTGGTCATACTAGAGCAAGGTGGACCTTCATTCCAAAATGACTGGTATCCTATAAAAATCGGAAATGTGAAGAGAGAGCCATACAGAGAAGGAGAACACCATGCAAACACTAAGGCAGAGATTGGAATGATGCATCTATATGCCAAATAACACCAAATTTTTCCAGCAAATCACCAGGGCTAAAGAGAGAGGCATGGAACACATCCTCCTTTACCCTCCGCAGAAGGAACCAACTGAGATAACACCTGAATCTTGGTCTTTTAGCCTCTGGAACGGTGAGACAATAAATTTATGTTGATTAAGCTATCCAGTTTGTGGGGTTTTTTTTATTATCTAAGTTTGTTGGGGGTGACAATTGTTAGTAAAGTTACATAGGTTTCAAGTGTACAATTCTGTAAAACATCATCTATATATCATGTTGTGTGTTCAAATATATGGTGGTGATGTGTTTTTTTTTTNCTTCTGACTCTCAGAACCATAAGATAACAAAGTTATAATGTTTTAAGCCATAAAATTCATGGCGATTTGTTACAGCAGTGATAGAAAAATGATACAAGCATGAATTAAAGTATATTTAGAAAGTTTTTTTAATGATGTGGAAGATATTTGTTTAGAACGTTAAGCTAAAATCGCAGAACTCGTTAATAAAATTAAATACAAATTAAGAAGAAAAATGTTGGCATCCAATTGACTGCAGTATCAAACTCTTGCAATTTGAAAATATTAATATTTCATAGCAGAGCATGTTATTTACAGTTAGACTGTTATTCAAAACCTATTATTTGTTAGCTCTGTTTGGCCACTGCAAAATTGCATAAGCATGCTGATCCTTGATTTTAGCCATCTGTAAAATGGGGACCATTATTTCTACTCCATATATTTGTGGGTTTTCAGTGAGATGACATACGATGTGTGATCAAAAGATACAGTGAATGTTTAAATACAGCGCATTATTACAGTTAAAAGACACATTTCCATTAATCCCCCTCACAGTACTTCCCCCTGCCCCCCCTTTGAGCACACTTATCCCATTGCTCTTGCCACTTTCTGAAGCAATTCTGGAAGTCCTCTTTTGTTAGTGCCTTTACTTTTCCCTCCATCATGACAAGCTCCATGTCACACATCATTTCTGGTACGGCAATTTCTGTCAAATAAAAATTTTATGGTGCGTCCTCATCCATCTTATTCACTGGATCTGGCATCCTGTGACTTCGGCTCTTCCCCCAAGCCAAAATGACCATGAAAGGAAAACATTTTGAATCTATTCGGGACATCAAGGCAGCCACGACAGTGCAACTAAAGTGAAGTTGTGGTAACTCTGGTACGTATCTGATTGACATAATGTCAGATAGATGATAGAAAAGTGAAGAATTTCAGGCAGTGTAAGGTAAGTAATAGGAGATATCACCATCATGCAGGACGTAGAGTGTTCTGGCTACTGAGGGTCTTTTTACTGAAGTTTAATAATTTCTTTATTTTGTCAACATCAACCCTCCCATTTTGTCATATTATTCCATGCTTCTTCCAATGTCTTTAATGGCAAAGGCCATAGAGTTTTAATGGTAAAACAAAAAGAGTTGTGTTTTGAGGAAGGGGGTACGAGGCAGCCTGAGAAGCTTCACCTGGAGGCTAAAAACTGTCTATATGTATTGCAATGTCATACGATGAAAAGCATAGCCTAAGGGAGCTGGATACAACATTACACATCATCTAATCTAACTTTCTTACTTTGTTTATAAAGATAATTAGTCCTTACAGTATATATAGCTTGCTGAAGGTTACACTGTTTCAGACACAAAGAATAAAGCCTAGGTGTTCCTTTTAATACCACACACTTTATGTTCCAATGTTTATCACTTTATGAGAAAACCCCTTCCTTATGTTTGTCCACCCACTGTTGAGCTTTTCATTGCAAGTAAAAACTGCTCAGTATTCTTTTTAGAATAGAACGCTCTCTTGGCTGGTATTTTGCCTGTAAGGAAAGACTTTGACCCAGTGGGCAGTGAGAGGCATGTTGCTCTGTCAACAGAAAGGGCATTGGGGCAGCAGGTGAAGAGATTCAGCAATATATAAAAATCCCTTACAGCAAAGTTCACCCAGGTGTTTCTCTCACATCCCAACCCACTCCCTCCCACTCCTTCTTAAGAACAGGTGTGACCCCTGGAACATCAATGAGTCAGCAGGGGTAAGGGAAAGGTTATACAGAGTTGAAAAGCAGCAGAAAATTGGAAAAATAAGCAAATTTAATAAAAAACATCTGTTTTCAATATGGGTTTCTAATATCTAAACAATATTCTATCTTTAGTTCTGAAAGGAAAAAATGACTGACTAATCTTGATCTAGAAATTAGTGACAAAAATAAGCACAGATTATGAAAGATTATAATTCTAAAAGTCATAGACATTATTATAAATGAGTTATTTTAAAATATGTATATGTTATTTCATAAAACCATAAAGTCATAGAGATGAAATTTATCACTCTGTCACTTAGATGAGTATTGTTTATTCTAATTAGTTTGTTCTTAATTTGCTGGTTTTTCTCATTAGGAATTATCATTAGATGTTCTTAAGATAGCCTTGACAGTGAATAATGAGCAAACTGTCAGATTTAGTCCATTCTGACATTTTTGTTCTCTCTTTGACGGTTGTTGACCTCATTAGGTGCACTTATAAAACAGGACTTAAAATCTCAAAAGGGTTGAAGATTTGAAAGTAAACTACTACATAACCTGTCACGATTCCAGCCTTAAGAAGGTTGATTTTGGGCGGGCCAAGTGGCAAATTGGTTAAGAGCTGGCTTGGGATGCCAGAGGGCCCTGGTTCGGATCCCACATATGAGGGCCAGTGACACTNCACCTTGATTATTTCACTTGAAAATGCATCTTGGAGACTGTTCCATGTAAAGCTTTCTTCACCCAGTTCCAGTCTGTGTGTGTCCCACACACCACCAAGCAATTTTCAATCACCAGCTGGGTGACCTACAATTGCACTTAATTCTAATGCTGTCTACTTAACCACAGGTTAAGGGCTCAGTTTCACAAAACTGCTGCCCCGCCTAACCCCACTTCAGACACCAGTAACTTATCCCAATTATCATCTGCGTTTCTGACCGACCAGCTGTAATGCAGAGACTCCAACAACCCTATCCTTGGGTTTGATTAATTTGCAAGAGAGGCTCACAGAACTCAGAGAAATGTTTTATTTACTGGAATACTGATTTATTATAAAAGAATATAACTCAATAACAGCCAGATAGAAGAGATGCACAGGGCAAGGCATGGGGAAAGAGTTCAGAAATCCCATGCCCTGTCACCTAACCTCCAACCCAAAGGCCCTCTGAATCCTGTGCGTTTGGGCTTTTATGGAGGCTTCATTACATAAGCATGATGGATAAACTCATTGGCCATTGGTGATCGATTCAACCTCTAGCCCCTCTCCAGAAATCAGGGAGTGTAACTGAAAGTTCCAACCCTCTATTCTTGGCTGGTTTCCCTCATAACCAGCTTCCATTCTTAGGAGCTTTTCAAGTCACCTCATTAACATAAACCCAACTGAGGTGGAAGGGGCTTGTTATAAATAACAAGACACTCATTTCACCTTTTTGGTTCTGAAGGGATTTAGGAATTAAGAACTGGAGACCAAGTATTATAACAAAAGATGCTATTATGTCTCAGGAAATTCCAAGGGTTTTGGGTACTGTGAGCCAGGAACCATAGACAAAGACTTTAAATATATGTGAGAAATATGTTTTCTCACCGCATATGTACTCCTTATAAATCACAATATTACCCCATCACAACAAATACAGATCTACTTCATCAAGAAAATTTCTGCCTCCCATTTTTTTGCATGAATGCATTATATATTAAGTTAAATAGCAATGAAACAGTCCCCATTACTATTAGACAAACTGTGTTGAAATAGACACACATTCTTGTACATGTCATTACTTCAGATATGGGTATATCTATAGGATAAATTTAGATAAATGGAATTACCAAATCAAATGACATGTGGATTTCAATTTTCACACACAATGTCAAATTGCTCTCCTAAGAGTCACTTACAAATTAATATCTTCACATATTGTTTATAAACACCCCTTTGTTAAGCCTACATGAGATTAAAC
>NW_017732208.1:613634-623010 GCF_001890085.2 Hipposideros armiger
GTCTGATAACTAAGTTTGCAAACTTGTTGCAATTATGTTGCTAACCTTTTTTGATATCACAGGGATTATTAATTATGAATTTGTACCAACTAGACAAACAGTTAACCAAGTTTACTATTTGGAAGTGCTGAAAAGGATGTGTGGAAAAGTTAGATGACCTGAACTTTCACTAACAATTTATGGTTCTTGCATCACAACAATGCACCGCTCACAAGGCACTGTCTCTGAGAGAGTTTTAAGCCAGTAAACAAATCACTGTATTGGAACACCCTCCCTGCTCACCCAATCTAGCCCCCAATGACTTCTTTCTTTACCCAAAGATAAAGGAAATATTGAAAGGAAGACATTTTGTTGACATTCAGGACATCGAGGGTAATACGATGACAGCTCTGATGGTCATTCCAGAAAAAGAGTTCCAAAATTGCGATGAAGGGAGAACTAGGCACTGGCACCATTGCATAGCTTCCCAAGGGGAGTACATCGAAGGTGACCATAGTGATATTCAGCAATGAGGTATGTAGCACTTTTTCTAGGATGAGTTCACAAACTTAATTGTCAAACCTGTATAACAATAGAAAGTATTAATTTGGGAGGGACACAAAACTCATGCCCAGTTATATATTCATTATTTAACCATCATTTGGTAAAATATATACAATTAAACACTGAGTTATGATAGTTAGTAGTTCAATGGAAAATGGTAGCCCTTGGCTGAAGTTCTTGTGAAAGTAATGAAAGCTGTCAAAAGAATACAGATAGTGTTATAGTAAAAGTCTATTATCTACATTCTTCATCAAATAAGCATGTTGTTTTTATATATAACTTTCATTCTTCCAGATAAAAATACATGACCCTCTTCTCTACTACACATAAATCATTTTGAGTTCTAGGTCATTAGGAAGTGGGGAAGTCAATTAACTTAGGTCAGCAGCACTGAAGCTGTGGCAGTGTGGTGGGGGGAAAGGAGGAGAGAAAAACAGCAGTTCAGGCTTATATGGAAATGCTGAATATAGACAAAGACTTTCCTGGGTAAAGTCTAAGATAAGCAAGCAGCCAAAACCAAACATTGCAATGTAAGAATAGCAATCATAACTAGCTGACAACATTCATTCATTTATCCAACAAATATTTGTTGAGTCCTTACTATGTGCCTGGCATTTAAACTAGACACTGGACATATAAGGGTACAAAACAAAAATTGTCATTATCTTCAGAGTGGAAAAGCAGAAAAGAAGTTAGCAGGCAAATGCATATAATAACTTCATGTTTTTACAATCACTTTAAGAAAAACAAGGGGTTATACCTGCTCTAGGTGGGGTCTTAAATAAGGTCCTTCTGAAGAGATTTTTAAGGTGAGGTGTAAAGAAAGGTAAGAAGAGATCCAAAGACAAGGGAACAGCATTCATGATTGGGAAAAGAAGCAAGAACAATAACAAAACGTTATGCTATACAAGAGAAGTCTGTACTTCCTGGAAATGCCATAATGAAAACTGAATCACTTTTCCTGAATTAACAGGATATTCATCTGACTTGGAGAAAATATAAAAATAATATTCTTATTTATAATATATAATATATAAAATATAATTCTAAAAAACGTTGGATATATTTTATACTACATAGATCCACATGGATGCAGTTCTTAATTATGATTAGTTAATTAAAATATACCTTGTTTTGAACCAATGTAACTTAACAAGTTTTGCATAATTTAACCTTAAAATATTATACAGGCCACTATTCCTTCAAAATTTACAGCTTATAACTAAACAGTGCTTATGATTTTTTATACATTATTTGCATTTGAGATATATTATTATATCTATTTTGCTTATGAGGATACTGAGGCAGAGATAGTTCATGCAAATTATCTAAGGGTATAGAGCTAGCAAGTGGCAAAGGCAAGATTTAAAGCAGGAGGTCTGCCTTCAGAGCCCCTGTTCTCAATATTCCTCTATGCTGCTTTGCTTGAACTTTTGTTTATTTCACATTTAACCAAGTACATAAAAGTTCATAAAGAACTTTTGCCTTATATACCGCATTATGTTTTAACTATATTTCTCATTAACAAGATCAAAAAATAATAATGTGTTGGGCCGGCCCAGTGGTTCAGTTGGTTAAGAGTTAGCTTAAGAGTGCGAGCTCTGAGCAAAAGGGCTGCCAGTTTGATTCCCACATGGGCCAGTGACGCTGCACCAGAGCTGAGCCACTTCTGAGCTGCCAACAGGTGGCAGGATGGCTCAGCTGATGAGAACACGTGCTCCTAACAAGACTGCCTGTTGGATGGTGAGCTATGCCCACCCACAACTAAGACTGAACTCGGCACCTTGAGCTGAGCTGTCAAGCGGATGGCTCAGTGGATAGAACGCGCACTCTTAACAAGGCTGCCCATTGGACTCCTGCATGTGGTGGCTACACCCACCCGGAACTGAGATTGTAACACAGCACCTTGAGTTTAGAGCCACAAGCTGCCAACGAGCAGCCAGATGGCGACTGGCGCCCTCCGCAACTAAGATTGAAGAACAACAATTTGGCTAGTCCCCTTCCCCAATTCGCCAACACTGTTCCCCTCCCTCAATTCCCCAATTAAAAAAAATAAAACAAAATAAAATAAAAACGTGAACAGCCTTCTGTTTTCTGGCTAGTTCTGTTCCCATCTCCCAATCCAAATGTAATAATTCTTACATTGCACAAATGGAGGCAAGTCCTTCCAGACAAGGAGGCTGTTAATACATCTTACAGACAAAGCAATCAATTGGCTTTAATCTTTGAAGAAAATATTGAGGGGGAAAAATAAGTATAGCAATGGTGGATTTAGAAAGGGGGCTTTATTAGCCACAGCTAGAATGAGAAAAACGGCAGCATCATCCTAGGGACATTGTCTTCATTACCTTCCCTGAATAATTTTCGATTCACTTTTTAAGTCGAAACCCCTATCTGAACTCCATAACCCTTTGTTATGCCACTAATTACATAGAAACAAGGCTTATTTAGAGACAGTGACTTTATGAATTCCAGAGGTACTTATTAAAACTTTACAATGAGCAGGACAAGAAAGCAGGCACTGAGATGAAGACCATGTCTTAAAAAGCTTAGATGATTGTTGAAAAGCCAGCCCCACACAGGAGTACAATACAATGTAGACATGAACTTTGCACTGTAACTCCCTTTGTATTATATTGACTATAACAAATAAAGCTTCACATCACTATGGTAAACATATGAAATGTTCTCTTCATATTATTTTTCACTGAAAGTTAAAAGATCGTATTTCACAATTTTTGTTGTCCTCTCATTGAAAGTAGAAGTTGTTATTTAAATATATTCAAAATAACTTCTGGGCAGAATGCTTAGGAATACTGCATGTCTACCTCTGGTACGCACATGCACACACACACACACACACACACACATCCCTCCATGGTAACTTTTCTGTTTTCACTATTTTTCTTCCTAAAACTATGAATATATGAAGACTAAATACCCCTGGAGCTGTGGCTTAGTCTTATTTTTAAATTGTTCATTTGAATTTGTACATTCTACATATAAATTATAACTTTGTTGTTCTAACATCTATAAATAAAATTTGAAAACCTATGTACCTTTAGTTTTCAGGAAGGAAAGTAGAACATTATTTAATTTTACTGTTAGTTTTAGGAAAAGTTAACAAGGTGAGTTGACTGGGTCTATGAGACACTAATAATTTTTGGTGTTTTAAGAGTCTCTGAATTTAAATGGGTTTCACCATTGGCAATGAGTTCATGTGTGGAAAGGCAGAATGTTAGCAGTGTCTTGGTTCTACTCAGAACTATACCACTTAAATTTAGTTTGTTCAAAAGGAAATGCTGGATACCTAAATTTCCTTATAAGCAAGCATATAAATGAAAACCTTCAAACAAATTATAAACGATGAATTTTAAGATCCTGATTATAATTCAGCCAAATTTACTAGTAATGAATAGAAATTCTTAAAATATTATATCATATTATAATGAACATTTATGTCCACGTACTATACAAAGATAGTCAAAGATATTTCACCTTGTAAAAATGTAAAACTCTTTCATTTATGCAATTTCTACTTCAATCTATTCTTTGATGTGTCAGACTAACCTCTAGAGATTTTTCTTTTATTTGAATGGCTTTATATGAATACACCCTTTGAATAGAGACTGATGTTAGGCTCATTCTAACAGCATTCTGTTACTTGCATAGCAAAGACAACCATTATAATACTACGTTTAACTGCATTAATACTTAGTAGAAGAAAAAATATCACTGAGATAAGTCATGTTTTACACTTGCTTTTTATAGCCATTGCCTCAATAGCTTTTTAAAATAAAGTTTCTGCATGCACGAACTTGTAAACATGGTTGCAGATGTTGGTTCTCATTTTCTTTCTGCTACTAACTCAGATAATGTAGGTAAGACATACAACTCCACTAACCTTAATGTTTTTATATTTAAAATAAGAAATATAATTTACTACACAATGATTTATGACACAGGAGCAACACACACACACTTTAACACATATGAGTGGACCAATATTTGGAATATTACAAAGGTAAAGACAATAAAGGTATTTTTTTCCCCTTTTGAATATGGGTCAGCTGATTGGGAAAAAAAGGTGAACATCAATAAACATTGGAAGAAATGTTTCTCTAAAGTCTCTGTGTTGGGAGCACATGCAGATAAACTGGGTTCTCCTTTGGAAAATGTAACGCTTTTACTGTGGATTAGTCCCTTAGTCCCTGTGGATTCTGTACACAGAATCTCCCCAGATTTCGCAGTACTAACGTGTTACTGTGAGGATTATAGCTCATCAGCGGCAGCATAATTAGCAGAGCACCCAGTAAAACGTGTATGTTGCTCAAGTAACGATAAAAGAAATAAGAGAAAATTAAACTCAGGTCTTCAAACGGAAGACCTGACTTTTTAATGGGCACAGGTCAGACATATAATGGTATCTCATAAATGATTAAAGTAATTAAACAAGGCTAAATTCCTACTTTACAGATAGAAGTAAGAATTTTAGACTCCAGACTCATACAACCTTATTATTTTGTTATTTTGCAGAATGCATGACTTAAGGGTACTTCAGGTGCAAAAAAGCAACGTAGGGAATTATAAATATTGGGAAGGGAATATTGGAGATAGTCTAACATATTATGATTAATTGAAGAATAAAGCTAACTCTGAAAAAAAAAGAGAGAGAGAAGCAGAGTGCATGACTAATATGTCAGCACTGAACTCTTTTCTTATTACTGTGACTATTTGCCTTCCAGAAGTGTGCAAAGCCAGAGACACCAAAAGAGAAACAGCCGTCCCATTCCTAACTCTAACCTGCTCATGTGCTTACACACAGAACCATGTGCACGGCACTCGGCCTATTATGATGGCCAGGCACAGATGGCTGTTACCTCATCTCTAATCATTTTTTTCAGTCAGATACATAACAGTGAAAGGAAAACTGTTAATGAGGTGACAAGAGTGAATTCTCTCTGTTGCTGTGCTAGTGATCGCTAGTGAGCACAGAAACCCCGAAGAAAACCAGGATTCATCCAAAACCAGCTGGATTTCTAATCTCCTTTAACTATTTTTTGTTTCCCCAAAGCTTTTTGCCCTCTTTATATTTTTCATCATTTAAATATATCATTAGTCACAAAAAAACTTACATTGAAAACTATGAGTTTTGGTCAATGAAATGAAGATTTTTTTAATGGAAATTCTAAAAAGACCAATATTCAAGAAATTACTAATGTTGCCCCTGGAACAATACTTTCACACTGGAAATATAAGGTAATGGACAAAAATGGGTTAAGTATAATAATGAAATCATGCTAGCTATTCTAGTGACTCTCTGTATTTTAGTGCCTTAGCAAAATAGAAGTAGGTATATCTCATTCATAATATTGGATGATCTTATGTAATAGTTTTTTTTGAGCAAAACCAGGAAGTTGCATATATCACTTGTGTGGAAATTCCATTGGCTGGAATATGACCTCCCCTCACTGCAAGGGATTCTGAGAAATATAATCTGGCTATGTGATGAGAAGAGAGAGGACATGGATGTTAGGAGGAACAATTAGCCATATTTTGCCTAATCTTCCCTCATCAAAAGAATTCATTTGCAGCCTTATTCAAACTCATTTACTATATTCTTCCCTATTCCAAAAGGGAAAACCCAATATCTATACAAGCTACCCTTGTATCTCAGAGTTCAACTATCTCAATTAGAACACATTATTCAGGTCCATATTTGGTACCATGGTCTAAAAATGTATAAACTATTAATTAAAGTTGAATTATTTGCCCTTTATCAAACTCCCACAATATGAACTGAGGAACCAGGAGAAGAAAACCTAAGTAAAAATATCCTATGGTAAAAACAGATAAATGAGAGATACCCAGCAGGCATTGCTCCCTGGCCATGATGGGCTCCAGCTGAATCTATCATAGGAAAGGAGGCGTTTCTTTGAGTAGACTCGGGATCTCCGGCATTCTCTGTTGGCACTAGATTCCAATCTTTGGGAGTTGCATCGTTACAATTTTCTCCATAATTACATCTGAAGTGGGCACTGAAGAGTATGCTCTCTTTGGGAGATGGGTGCTTCCATATGTTGCAAAGATTTAAAGTCCTAGGGTTGTTATAGAACTACAATATTTAGGTGAGGCTTCTTCTTTTTTTCTCAGAAACATTATTCTTAAAGAGCTTAGTAGAATTCTGATCCATTTACTACCACTAGTCAGTTACATGCCCATAAACACAGGTAAGTTCTTTTCTAGTTGTAATTTTTAATCCTGGCTTTTTCCCTGTCCTCATGCCTCTGAAATAATTAGCTTACATGGGAAGGAAACATCTCTATTGTAATTTTTGCCTGAAAGCTGAAACTACTTCTTTTACTAAGAAATCTTAATGTGTCTTTGTCAGCAGAATTGTTTGGTTTTTTTCTTTCTATTATTTCTTACTAATTAGGATCTAGGAGCTTTTGCTTTTTCCACACATGTGTGCCCCCACTTTCTCAACATTATTTCTTTCCATCTCTGCTCTAAAATGAGTCAATTCTTGCTTTTTCTTCTTTTTTAATACCTTGCAAAAACATCAAGTAAAAGGTAACAAAGAAACTCTCTCACCTTTTCCAGTCACTTCTCTAGAGCTACAGCCTTAAGTAGGGCATGGTTTGCCCCCTGAATTATGAGGGTAGATAGTAATGTTTTCTCAAAAATTTTGACCTTCAGTTTTTTAACCTGTAATTGTTCTTATTTAATCAGCAATGTGACCACTAAGCCAATGGCAGCACCCCACTTCTACTATCTGTTTATGAATTAACTAGGTTAAAACTAACTGAAATTAAATGCCAACAGTTTAAAGATATAACAAACTACAAGTCTATTTTTATAGTTATATAACATTTCAATGCCTGTGCATCTGGTTGTAGATTGACTGATTTTTCTCTATGCAATGAATAATTTACTCTAGGTCTTTCTATTTTATGGCTCCAATTCTTCTAGTTTAGGTCCTCTTCATTCGAATTATCCAAGTAAGAAAAGGGGGAAAACGGCACAGAGAAGACACAAACTCTTCTTCAAAACTTTGGGCATGAGTAACAATCATCACTTCTAGGTGTATTCCTTTGCCAAGGACTAATATGGCCATACATGGGGGAGGTGGACTAGACAACTTTTGCCCAGTGATACAAAGTGAACCAGGGGAGAGGGGAGCAAAATCTAACAATAGATGCCTTACTCTTTTATTTTTTGGCATCCATTCTCACCATTTTACCCATATTTAACAACATTATGCTTTTACCTGACGTGAATCAACTCTCATATAAAGAAATGCCCTTCTTCCCTCTCTGCCTTCCTACCTCTTTCCTCTTTCTCTCCCTCTCTCTCAGTGAGAGTCACAAAGCTCCATTAGTCATTTCAACAATCTCAAGCTCAATGCCTTCATGTGATAATCAGTCTTCCCCATGAAGTCCAGATGTGGCTTCTTTTATTTTCATAATCTTTAAACTTGTAAATCATCAACTGTAAGTTAATCACTTCCAACACTCCTCATTTAAAATAATAGGAGAAGGGAAAGAAGGAAAAAGTAATACTCATAACTGGTTAATATATTTAGCTACATAACAAAATTACTCATGGGAGACACAGTCTTAATTTTCTAACTTGTCCATGAGATCATTTTAGATAGTTATTTTTGTTAATTGAGACCAATCACCCCAGCCAACCAAAAAACACCTCTCTCTCTCTCTCTCTCTCTCTCTCTCTCTCTCTCTCTCTCTCTCTCTCTGTATGTGTGTGTGTGTGTATATATATTTCCCCCTCATTAATAGAACCATAAACTGAGTATTTTGTTGGCCATTCTATTCTTTCAGGTCATCTGCTTCTCAAAAAAAGAAGGTAAAGCATCTTGGCTTGTCTATTCAGATATAGAGTCAACGTTCTCAATCATTAAAATCCTAGAAAATTCACTACAATTACAAGTTCTGGGATATTTGTCATGATTTGTCTCCTGCACTTTAGCTCTAGGCACATGCATCTCACTTGGGCTTCTACGACACCTGATGCTTCCTGCTTACCAGATCCAATGTAAAGTCATTAATATAGTAGGGTAGTGACATTTAATAAGAAATGTCTAAATAATCAAGATCCTTGAAAGCTATATAATGATACACAGAAGCAGAGTTAAACTAGCCCTGGGGAATGAGAATTAAGTTGAACTTCTGTCCCTGGCACTGCTTGTGACATCTTTTTTGACTGGCATGGATAGAATGAATTTGCCAGATACCAATAGATACCAGGTGCCAGGGAACTATGTTGATTGACTTTATCAAAGATCCTTCATCTCTGGCCTCAGCTCCAACTACAGGCACTACCTGACTACAAGATCCATTTGGCATTTCATCAAACATATGATATAAAAGGGCTGTTTAAGAAGAATATCATTTCTGTATCTCTCAAGTCTTTGAAGGTATTGCAAATCCCTGAAAATGTCCAGGAGTATAAAATTGCTTTGATTCACTCTTTTAATATGGATGGACAGTACTAGGGGTATAAACTTGATTCTTTCAGCGATAATATCCCTCACTTCATGAGTCAGGGAGCCAAGTTTATATACTATGTGAGGAGTGTGTCTGTTTTAACTTTTCCTTTAAGAACCCAAGAGGTAACTCCAGGAAATGTTGGTGAACTTAACCTGAAATTATAAGATATAAACATGGGGGCCGATATAAACATGGGGGCCGGCCGAGTGGCGGGATGGTTAAGAACTGGCTTGGGACACCAGAGGGCCCCAGTTCGGATCCCACATATGAGGGCCAGTGACACTGCCCTCTACAGCTAAGATGCTGAACAACAGCTCAACCTG
>NW_017732208.1:623200-628720 GCF_001890085.2 Hipposideros armiger
CCAGTGAAACAACGTCCTCCACAACTAGACTGAAGAACAAAACGACAGCAACTTGTCTGTTCCCCTTCCCCCAATTCCCCAGCACTGTTCCCGTCCCCCAATTCCCCAATAAAAATCTTTAAAAAAAGAAAGAGAGAGATAAACATGGGCCTAAACTTGATATTTTGGTTGCCCAAGGAGTAGGGACTATTCAGAACAATTATCTAAAAATCTCCAAAATATAACTATATTCATTTCTTAGTACACAGTCACTGTGATAAATGGGCACAGATCTCTTTAGTGCAGGTTAGGAAAATCATGCAAAAGGTGTAGGTTCTTCTTTAAAACTAGTGGTTCTCAAAATGTAGCATAAATCAGGATTGCATAAAGCGCTTTTTAAAGGATAGATTTCTGTGCCCCAAACTTGAATTTCTGACCATGTAGGTCTCTGATATGCCCTGATGAATTTGCATTTATCATAAGTTCCCAGGTGATGTTGATGCTGCTAGATAAGGGACCATACTTTAGCAACTACTGCTTAAGAAATTCAAATTTGCCCTAAGTCAACGGGGTGGGGTCTGGACATCTGACCTTCCTTTAATCTGAAAACTGAGGAAATGCTTCTGGTTTTCAATTTGAAGATTCTAAGAAAAGATTAACTTAAATGTGTCTTAAGGCATCAAGGCTTTGGCTTTTACCACTGGATAGATAAAATATAGTTTAGTACACTGTCCATCTATTTTGTTCCTTAGGACTCAGTATTTAATAAACCACATCCATAATCCCTGTAATTCAAAATGTCCTGCTCACCACTTCATGGATATAGTACCAACTTGACATGTCTATGGAACAAAGACGTGATTTGATTCTGAGAAAATTTCTCCTATGTGCCCATAAAATGACACTAAATAAAATAAGTCTCTATAGCAAACATCCTTAGTTATATCTAATCTACAATCTTCACAATTTCAATAAAGCAAAGATAGAACTCATGCTGTTTTTCATTTGTTCTTTCCACAGAGGTATCAACTGATCTCTTAAACTCTGTGAAAAGCTCAAAAACTTAAATTTAGCAATACATTGATATTAAAACATATGCTGTTCTTTTAAAAGACTCCAAAATATATTAGGCTCTCTATATTATAATTAGATTATTAAGTTTGTGTTATTATTAGAAATTATGCTGTTTTTCCAAGCTGATACATATTTTTTTCATTTTAATAATGACATATTTCTTTTAATTAAAGTTTATTGGTGTGACAATGGTTAGTAAAGTTACATAGGTTTCAAGTGTACAATTCTGCAATACATCATCTATATATCACATTGTGTGTTCACCACCCAGTCAGCTCTCCTTCCATCACCATATATTTGATCCCTTTTACCCTCATCTACTACCCTCCTCCTCCCTTACTTATCCTCTGGTAACCACTAAACTATTGCCTGTGTCTATCAGTTTTTGTTTCTTTATTTGTCTTGTTCCTTTGTTCTTTTAGTTTTACATCCCACATATCAATGAAACCAAATGGTTCTCGACTTTTTCTGTCTGACTTATTTCGCTTAGCATAATAATCTTAAGATCCATCCATGTTCTTGCAAATGGCACTATTTCATCCTTTCTTATGGCAGAATAGGATTCCATTGTGTATATATACCACATCTTCTTTATCTAATCATTTATTGCAGGACACTCATTGTTTCCATGTCTTGGCCACCATAAATAAAGCTGCAATTAACATCGGAGCACATATATCTTTACAGATAACTGTTTTCAGGTTTTTTGGGTAGATACCCGGGAGAGGGATTTCTGGGTCATATGGTAATTCTATTCTCAATTTTATGAGGAATTCACACAGCCTTCCATAACAGCTGCACCAATCTGCATTCTCACCAACAGTGTATGAGGGTTCCTTTTTCTCCACAACCTCTCCAACACTTGCTATTATTTGTCTTGTTGATGACAGCCATTCTAACTGGTGTGAAGTGATATCTCATTGGGGTTTTTATTTGCATTTCTCTGATGATTAGTGAGCATCTTTTGATATGTCTATTGGCCATTGGTATGTCCTCTTTGGAGAAATGTCTATTCAAGTCCTCTGCCCATTTTTTTAATTGGATTGTTTTTTTGTTGTTGTTCTTGTTGTTTAGTTGTATGAATTCCTTTTTTATTTTGGATATTAGCCCCTTATTGGAGGTGCTGTTTGCGAAAATATTCTTCCATTTGGTTGGTTGCTTCTTAGAAACATAGCCTTCCTAAGCTGAATCACGCAGAACTGGAAAATCTGATGTTTTATTATTTTTTAAAGTTATTAGTATCATTATTAATTTTACAACATAAAAGAGTTAAACTATGTAAAAACTAATACTTTATGGATTTAGGAGGGTTAATATAAAATTATAAATCAAACTTAAAAAATTTTTAAATATTACTATAAATAACAATAAAGCCATACATTTATTTCTGAAAAGGAACAGGATGAGTATATATACTTCTTGGCTATAAAAACTGATTTGTGCTGAAGACATATGATATTTGCTTTTCAATAATAATCCTATGCAAAGCACATCTGAAATTTTTGAAGAGAGCTATGTTATAGAATCTGCAGTTTATAATATTTTTAGAAAGGTGTTAAAATAATTATTCTATAGAAAGCTTTATGTGGATACTCATTGTCAGAAAATGAGGTATCTATAAATCTCTTTGTAGTTCAAAGCTGCATAAGGTAAGAATGAATTACCAAAGAACTTTAAAAAGAAACCTTAAAAACCCAGTAGGAAAAATTATGTTTCTGTACCTGTCTTCAAACACTAAAAGGGCATAACACCCTGGGGGGTATTTGACAGATAAGTAGAACAGCTGCCAAATTGGGGGAGGGCATTACTTCAAAATAAGATCTTGAAAAACAAAACTTTTAAATGCATGAGTCTATTCTTAGAAGAGTCTGATCACAGGAACAGTTTACACAATAAAACATAAAGATACAACTGAAGGTAACCAAATACAAATCGAATGAGTTTCATTTTGGTGAGGAAATGGAACGGAGCACATTAGTGTCTGCAAATTCCATTTGCTTCTTTGCAATCGTCCCTGTATCAGATGGTACTAAACCTGGGTAACATAATGTTTCCAAAAAGCTAGCTACTCATTACATGTGGCACTTAAAAGACAAGACCCATAACAGCCTAAAGCTCAAAGTGTTAAAGCCTGACTTTCCAATTACTTCCATTTCCGCTAACACTTAAATCAATTTTTGAAGACAATTAGTGTGTCTGGAACTAACATATATATTTATTTTCTATTTCTAGAAGGTTATATAATCACATCTTTCTTCCTATTATTGCTGCAATTTGGATGACAGTATTGATCTGATGTTCATTCTGTATATAGAGGATTCATGAAACTGTGTTATGAATTCTGCTTTTACCTGCAAGCACCATTTCCCCTTTTTATTATAAACACTTCCTTTTAAGGACTACCCCACTGTATCCTTGTTCTCCTATTGGAGGTCTTTAAAAATGATACTCACATTATTTGTCCACCTAGTTGGGCAAGGAACCATATGGGCCAGATGGGCTCTTATCTGGGGCTTTTTTTTTAGTTGGAAATTCTACTTGGAAATATAGTTAACCTAAGATGTTTTGTGTTCGGCATCTGACTACTGCATAGGATCATCTCCAGGTATGAAAAGGGAGGCTACCTGAGAGATGAAGACAACACAGAGAGAAGGAGAGACTGGCGATGGAGAGAAAAACACCTTGGTGTTATTTCTTGGCGTTGTTTCAATCCACGATTCCAGTTGTCCCTGAGCTCCAAGAGCACGTGCCCTTTCTGAGGTTCCACCCAAGCTAGTTGGAGTTGCATTTCACATCCAACTAAAAAGATAACCAGAAAGAAATAATGGGTTGAGATTTTTTATTTAGCACTGCATTAGTTTCCTGTTTCTGCTGCTAAAAACTAACATAAATTTAGTGTCCTAAAACAGCATGTATCTATTATCTCATAGTTCCGGTGGTCAGAAGTTGAAAATTTGGTCACACATGACTAAGAAACAAGGTGTTAGCAGTGCTGCATTTCTTTCTGGAGACTCTAGGGAAGATGTGTTTTCCTGCGTTTCCAATTTCTAGAAGCTGCCTACATTCCTTAGCTTGTTTCCCTACGCCATTTTCAAAGCCAGCAATGGCTGATGGGATCTTCCTTACATTGCTTCCTTGTGATTCTTCTGTCTTCCTCTTCAACATTTAAGGGCCCGTATGATTACATTGGGCCACCCAGATTATCCAAGATAAATTCTCCACCTCAAGGTCACCTGATTATCAACTTTCATTTTATCTGTTACCTCAATTCCCCTTTGCATGTAATACAACTTTTTCACACATTCCTGGGACTAGGGCATGGACAACTTTTGGAAGTCATTATTATGCTTACAGCAAGTGCTAAATTTCAAAAGAGTAGAGAGGAAGTAATAAAAAAATTAATTTACATAAATTTATAATTTCCTCACTATTAATATTTTAAGATAAATCAGAAAAATATATAATGCATTCTTATAAAATAATTGTGAAATTTCACATTAACCCCTAATTTTATAAAATAAGTCTTGGGTACTTTTCCCCCTGTATCTCTATGCATTTTTGCTAGTGGTATTTGTTTTCTGTACTACTATGTGGAAAGCTTGTAAAAAGAACACACTGATTAAAAATGTCAAACACAGAAGAAGTCCTCAAGCATTTCTATTCCTGCCACTTGTGCAAAGCTCAATTTCCTTGTAAGACATCCATCCTTATTATTCTCTATTTGAATACTTTCAGTGATAGAAAACTTATCACCAGTGAGTTTGATGGATATCCAAACCTGTGGTCATTCAAGAGCACCATCATGGATCTGCTCATGTGGCCCTTCATGGTTTTCAACCTTTGTCAACAGAAGGAGAAAGGAATTTCTGCATTAGATTCCTATATCCAATTTCCCTCAGACACAGCAGACTCTGGCCCTATGGGATCACCAGTGCTGGTCTCATAATTCTTTGCTGTTTCAGGAGGAGAATGCAGGAGAGTCCAGGGGCAGGCGTTCTTTTCCAGCAATACAAGCTGCTTGAATTAGCAGGACTGTGTCTCACCTTGACATATAGGCACTCTCTTACCCTACTGTACCATTTGAAACAACATACCTTACAAATATATATGTTAAAAGAAAGTCAAGGTTATATTTCTCTTAGTGATTCATTTTGCTTCTGAATCAGAACGTGCACATTAACAAAGAAAACATCCACTGTCTTTCAGAGTGATCATAAGCAAATACAATCAATATGTAAGCTTTAAGGAGTTAGCACAAAATCTTTTATTATATTATATCAGGAGGAGGAACACAAAGAAGAGGTGTCGTTATGTTTAAAATGACATATTGTCATTCAGTGTATAAATCCAACATTGGGTAGATTTTACAATATTCATAAATGCATTTATATCTAATCAGGAATCCCAAAGTCTGTAGAAATATATACATATATACAATAAAATAAAACAATTGCTTTTGATATGCTA
>NW_017732208.1:637650-639606 GCF_001890085.2 Hipposideros armiger
AGAGCTGGAGAAATAATCATAGTGTTTTTTAAGATTCTGCTGCTGTAAACATGAAGTGAATTGGATTATAACATCTTTTACTACCTAGCACCCATAAATTCTCACTCATATTGGCAATTCAAAGTAGTAATTTAGGGTTCATAGTGAGTAGTGTTAGCTCAGAGTCAGTATTTAATATTTGAAAGGTTTGGTTATTTTTTCCTCCATTGTTCAACTATATACATAACATATAGCCATAATGATTCCTTAGGGACCAAAAAAAGGCTCAAAAATGTTTCATGGTTAAGTCAGTCCCCTGAGTCAGATACTTGAGTCATTCTGCCAAGATTTGAATTTAAAATTCCTCACTCTCTTAAAATATGACAGTCAAAATAAATTACCCTTTTAAAGCTTCAGTTACTTTGTTGATATGATGAATACATCAATACCAACACACCAATGCAGCTTTTCCCAATTAACTGAGATGATCTATGTATAAATTTAACACAGTACCTGACATACAGTAAACACTTGATACATTTCTATTGTTAGCATTAATAATAATAGTCATTAATAATTAAGTGAAAAGATAATATTGACAGAGAGTTAAAGGTTTCCTCTTCGTGTATGCTTTCCATTTACATTAGCCACTTTGGTACATAAGTGAATCCTTTTTCTTTGCTAATATTTTTGTTTTCACATCTTTTATTATAAATAATCAGGCAGTTACATTTTCTACATTTGGAAATAGTTTTTATGGAGGAGGACAATTGAGTTGCAATTCTTTTAACCGCATGTTTTCCTATTGTAAATGAAAGAGTATATTTAGTGTTCAGTTCTTCTAGGTCAATGATCTAGCAATTTCTTTCTCATCTAAATTTAGTTTTTTCAATCCAGTGTGTCTCCTTTCAGCCCCTCACATCCAAAGTGTAATTTTGTCTTTGATTATAGGCATTGTTGAGAATTCTATTTGATCCCAACACTGTATTTATCTTGGGTTTTGCTCTACCTCCAAAATGTAGAAAGCTAATTTTAGAATTGTACTGAAGGGTTGAAATGTGTTATTTCTAAATTTACTCTTGCAGCAAATTTTCATGAATAATAGAATTTAGTATTTCTTCTTCATTATCTGNCTATACCTCAAAAGTTAAGCCAACAGTGTCTTATAAGAAGTTTTAGGCAAAGAGGCTACACTATACTCAGGATTCAGTCTAATATATAGTTCTAGAATTTTTTGGTATAATGACATATATCAGACTGGCCATTATGGCCCATTTTATCCATTTTAGTCCAAAGACATTTTTGGTTACTTCCTATCAATGTGACTATCTCTCATAAGCCACCTGTCTACCTATTACAACTATCCTGTTTGCTCTGATATTGTCTGCCACATGAATATCTAATATTATGTAGCGAACTTACAATACCTTTTGGAAGAACTTGTATGGGACTAAACATAAAAATTTTATCAAGCAACTGTGCAAAAAACTTGATTTTCCTTCAAAATGATGGGGATCACTAATGTTGTCATCTCCCAATTGATGTTTTTTCCCAGTTTTAAACATTGAATCTTCAATATTGTGCCCAGTCCACTAAGACCCTATATAGTCAACTATAAAGTTCCAAGGCATAAAGAAAAATGCATAAGAAACATATTCTGTGCGTTAAGTAACTAAAGAGGTATTCTCTTCTAAAGGAGAGATTTTGTACTGCTTTCTTCAGGAGAGATAGAGAGGTCAACTATTTCTGATTCCAGTCAGGGACTGACCTCAGTGGGTGCTGGGCTGCAATATTGGTAAGGTTTTGTTTTACTCTAGTATTTTGCCTTTACAACAGTCTGTTTCCACAAGGCTTTCAGTTGAAAGCCTGGCAGATCTTGTCTACTTAGAGCTAAATACCTGAGGGAGATTCATTTTTGCTTTTCAGAGATTTTAGGATTAACTATTTAGAGTTTTGCCCCATTTTTCTTCAAATCTT
>NW_017732208.1:643391-645589 GCF_001890085.2 Hipposideros armiger
TAAGACATTGGATATCCAACTTAATTGAAGGACACAGAGGAATCTTGTGGTGGTGGGATGTATCCTGAAGAGAATGAGAATCACCACTGCTCTGGGTGTAATACTTAAAAGATTTAAAGCAGACTAAAAAAAGTTTCCCTCAGATAAGTTTGGAGGAGCCTCCTCCCCTAGTAATAGAAATTCAGGTAGATTTGTGGTTACAATCTCTCTTTCATCAGTATCTACTCAAATTTCTCTATGCAATACTTCAGTGTACTACTCCTTCCCCACTAGGTGTAATTCCTTATCATGGAAAACCAGGGAAGGGTGAGCATTTAGTTTTCACTAAATCCATGTAACCCTCAGAATAATTCCACATGTAAATTTTGGTCACCAACATGTCCAAGTGTTAGATGAAAGAGGAGAAAGTGGAACATGAAAAAATCATCTGCCTGATGTCTTAATGATTAGACAAAGAAATGGAATCCATTAGTTCTGTACATATGCCATTTCTATATAAACAGCATGTCAGGCTGTGGGCTTTCCTAAAATCTCTCAAATGTTCACAATCTCCAAATAAGCAGAATCTGGCCTGGGCTTGTCCTGTACCTCTTGCTGAGCATCCCTAAGCCCAGTGCTGGTGGCATCTGGCCTCAGTTTACAGCTTAGCCTGTCCCAGGCACCTCCAAGCTAAGTACAAGTGGCAACTATCTGAAGATAACTTTGTAAGTTATACCAAGTGTCCCCCAGAGGACAAAGGGAGCACTAATCTTGACCTGCAACAGATCCCCTCCCAAGAGTTCCCAGAACCAACACAACTGGTAGCCAGCTTCAGAACACACCAGAGGACCAGTCAAACACCTCTACAAAAGGCACACCCTAAGGGCAGACTGGGCAGGCACCAGAGACCTGTTAAAGCAAATCCTGCTCCCTCCATAGAGTCAGGGCCTGCACATAGCTCCTCTACTGTACTCACAGCCAGTTTTCACAACCAACCAGCCTGAGGATCAATCCCTCCCATTGATGTGCAAACAGCAATCAAGGCTTACCTTCAGCAAGAGGGCACACACAACCCACACAAGAAACACAATTGCGGCTCCTGGCACAGATAAAAAGGGAGGCTGCACCACTGAGCCCACAGGACACCTACTACATAAGGCCACTCTACCAAGACAGGGAGACATAGCAGCCATACCTAATCCACAGAAACAAACACAGGGAGGCAGCCAAAATGGGGAGACAAAGAAATATGACCCAAATGAAAAAACAGAACAAAGCTCCAGAAAAAGAACTACACAAAATGGAGACAAGCAATCTACTAGATACAGAGTTCACAACACTGGTTATAAGGATGCTGAATGATCTAGGTGAGAACTTCAACAAAATATAAGGAAACATAAAAATGGAAATAGGAAACAAAAAAGAACCACTCCGAAATGAAGGATACAATCACAGAAATGAAGACTACATTAGAGGGAATCAACAATAGATTAGATGAAGCAGAGGATAGAATCAATGATTGAAGATAAGATACCAGAAAACACCAATCAGAACAGTAAAAATAAAATAATAGTAATAAAATAAAATGAGGATGTTTTAAGAGGCCTCTGGGACAACACTGAGCATAACATTCACATCAAAGGAGTACCAGGAGAAGAGACAGAGCAAGGAATCAAAAACCTATTTGAAGAAATAATAACTGAAACTTCCCTAACTTGTAATGGAATTAGAAATACAAGTCCAGGAAGTGCAGAGTCCCAAACAAAGAGGTCTACACCAAGACACAGCATAATAAAAATGTCAAAGGTTAAAGAAAAAGAGAGATTCTTAAAAGCAGGAAGAGAAAATGAATTAGTTACCTACAAGGGAGCTCTCATAACACTGTCAGCTGATTTCTCAACAGAAACTTTGCAGGCAAGAAGGGAGTGGCAGGGAGTATTTGAGATGACAAAATAAAACAGGACCTACAACAAGATTACTCTATCCAGCAAAGCTATCATTTAGAATCAAAAGACAAATACTTTTCCAGATAAGAAAAAGCTAAAGGAGCTCATTACCACTAAGCCAGTATTACAAGAATGTTAAAGGAACTTTTTGAAGAAGAAGAAAAAGAAGAAGAAGAAGAAGAAGAAGAAGAAGAAGAAGAAGAAGAAGAAGAAGAAGAAGAAGAAGGAGGAGGAGGAGGAATAAAATCTTAAATAAAATAAATTTTAAAAATA
>NW_017732208.1:645642-651609 GCF_001890085.2 Hipposideros armiger
GAAGAAGAGGAAGAAGGAGGAGGAGGAGAAGGAGGAGGAGGAGGAGGAGGAGGAGAAATAAAATCTTAAATAAAATAAATTTTAAAAATAGAGTAATAAATAAAAAATAGAAATAATAAAATGGTAATAACTACATATTTATCAATTATTTTAGGTGTAAATGGATTAAATGCTCTAATCAAAATAGGGCAGATCAATAGATAAGAAAAAACAATAACAAAACAACACATATGCTGCCTATTTGAGACTCACTTCAGATTGAAAGACACACAGACTGAAAGTAAAGGGCAAGAAAAATACAGTTCATTAAAATGGAAACAAACAAACACAAAAACCTAGAGTAGCAATACTTACACCAGACAAAATAGACTTTAAAACACAGGCTATAACAAGATACAAAGAATGACCCAGTAATTCTACTTTGGGGTATCTAGCCAAAGAAACCTAAAACATTGCTTCAATGAGACATGTGCATACATACGTTCACTGTATAATAGCATTATTTACAATAGCCAAGATATGGAGTCAAGCTGGGTGTCCACTAGTGGATGAATGGATAAAGAAGAAGTGATACATATATACAATGCAATATTACTCAGCCAAAAAAAGAATGAAATCTTTGCATCTGCAACAATATGGATGGAACTAGGGTATTGTGCTGAGTGTAGTAAATCAGACAAAGAAAAATGTCATATGATTTCACTTATATGTGAAATCTAGAGAGCAGGATAAATGAACAAAGAAAACAGAAACAAGCTCATCGATACAGAGAGCATTTTGATGGTTGCATGAGTGGGGTGGGGGATGGGATTAAGAGGTAAAACTTGGTAGTTACAAAGTAATAGTTATGGAGATGTAACTATAGCATAGGGAATATAGTTGATATTACTGTAATAACTATATATGGTGTCAGATGGGTGCTGAATTTATCACTTTGTAGGTTATATAAATATGTAATCACTGTGTTGTACACTTGAAACTAATATAATATTGTGGGTCAACCATAATTCAAAACTAATATATACATATTAAAAAATGTTTAATTTAATTTCATCTGTCAAGTCCATTTTACTATGTAAGATAAATATTCACATAGGAATTAGTACATGGATATCTTTGGGGTGCCATTTTTCAACCTATTACAAGTGGCATGGTATTTACAAGTGTGTGTGTGTGTGTGTGTGTGTGTGTGTGTGTGTGTATTTTTAATATACCTCCATTATAATGTAACGATGAAGATGCCTTTAGTAGAAAATCTAAATAGGTATATTTACAAATCAATAAATCTTTGAAAGAATCTTAAAAAAAGGATAGGAAAGGAAATGGAAACTGACATAACAACATCAACCATGTTGGTGTCCAATTAATGCCATTAGATGTATTGAAGTATGTACAAAATATAACTAATTTTAAAACATTTCATTAATATGCTAAATTTTAATATAAACAGAATAAACATGATGGGATATCATACGAATCCTATCCTTAATTTATGGAGAATTAACTAAAAATTACTCAAAGCAAGTATAAAGAATGAAACCACAAGCTGCATTTTCAAGGGAAGTAGGAGACCTACAAATATGCAATCCTTAAGAATAGGTGTGAGGGAAAATTACCTGCATCTTAAACAAACTTAAAATGTTTAGAATAAATCACACTGCCTCATGATGTATTCTCCTTTTTAAAAATATTACTGGATGTTACTTGTTAACATTTTATTATGGATAAATCAATGTTCTTCAGTGATATTAATCTCTAATTGTCTTTCTTTACAGTGTCTTGATTTGAAAAGCAAGAAATGCTGACCTTAAAAAAATGAGGGGGTGGCTCAGTTGGTTAAGAGCTCACTCAAGAGTGGGCTCTGAGCAACAGGTTCGCCAGTTCAATTCACAGCCTGTGCTAAGCTGCCACTGAGCTGCCACTGAGCTGCCAACAGGTGGCAGGATGGCTCAGCTAAAAAAAAAAAAAAAAAAAAAGAGGGGGCAGTTTTTCCTCTCCTTAATTTCTGGAAATATTTTGGGTACAATTGGGATTATGTCTTACTTCACCGTGTTTTAGAATCACAGAGGGAAGACACACAGGAAGAATGCCATGTGCAAATGGGGAATTAGAGCGATGCTTCTACGAGCCAAACACCACCAAAGATTTCCAGCGAACCAGTGGCAGCTAGGAAGAGACAAGGAAGGCTCTCCATACAGGTTGTAGAGGGAGCGTGGCTGTGAACATACACCTTCATTTTGTACTTTTAGCCTCCAAAACTACAAGAAAATATTTTTTTTTGCTTTGAGGCACCCAGTTTATACACTGTTACAACAACCCCAAAAAACTGATACAGACCACAAATGAAAAAAAAAAAAGAAACATGTGCAACTCATACTAAGGATGAAAGATTAACTTTTCCAATATACAAAGAGATTTCCCAAATTGAAAAAAAAGTAGCAACATGTTCAAAAGTGGTTTATAAATAATAACCCAAAGAGGAAGTACAGGTATTTCTTAATTATGTAAAATAATATGATCAATTTCATTCACAGTAGGGGAAATGCATAATAGAATTGCATTACCATCCATTTTTACTTTCCTCATTGGCAAAGAACACAGCATATTATAGCAGGCTTTATTGGCAAGAGTATAGGGAACCAGGCACTCTCATGTATTCCTGGATGAATTTTAAATAATACAAATCTACAGATAATATCTACGGCAACCTGTGTCCTCCCCCCAAAAAAACGCCAAATACTTTGAGTAAGAAACTCTACTTCCCAAAATGTATTCTACAGCTCTTCATGCACAGATACAAATGAGTTATTTGCAGATTTAGTATCACAATTTTGTTTATGATTGCAAGATATTGGAAATTATTTTAATGCCTATCAATGGTAGTATGCTTTAATAAGACATTGTAAACCTGTGAAATGGCATGACATACATCTATACAACAAAATAAGAAGTTTCCACATGTTTTGAATGTAAAATGATCTTCTAGATGCATACATAAGTGAAAAAAACAAATTAGAATAACGTATATGGTTTGTTGCCATTTGTATTAAAATGAGAAAATAGCAGTTTCTATATGTACATTTGAGAATATGCATATGTACTTTTATTATATATGCATAAAAACTTACCAGAGGATAAAACCATTTAAAATATTGTTGCTCTATAATGAGGGAGCCTGGGTGGTTGAGGATAGGATATGAAAAAGAATTTTTGGATCTTTGTCATTTTGTATATTTTGAATATTAATAATAAATTATCTATTGAAATTTAGAGGAAAATACGATTTGACATAGTTCAACAAAATTGCATTATGTATGACATCATGATGAGTTATTTGGTTTAATTTTATTCACGTAACAAATACTTAAATGATGCTTGTTCTGTGCCACTTATTGTTGTTCTAAGGCTTTTGGCCTTTTGTGGATCTGGTGATTGGCTATCTATCAGAATCATTCATACAGTGTAGAGGGAGGCACTTATCCAAAGTAATAAATGCTGAGAATTTGAAAGTCAGAGACATTTACTACTAGAAGCTAATAAGTATGAGGTATAGTATATTACAGGAAAGGATTACATTAGTAATTAAAGTTCAGTTTTTTCCTTGAAGGTCACACAATCTAATTCATTACTGCAGCGAACATTTATAGCCTTAATTAGTAAAGATTGCTCTATTCTGACTCTTTTATTTGTCCTAACTTCTGAAAATGTGGCCTTTGGTTTATCTACTGACAAACTTTTAATGTTCAAATTGTGATGGTTTCGTGAGTCTTGAAAGCATCCGTTAAGCCTGGTATATTACATTTTGTTATCATTGTATAAAATTATTGTAGGAAATTCTTGACTCTTATGTGTCCATATATTTTGTGAGACAAGCATTGATAGCTGTATTCTGGACTGCTTTTTCAAGAGTATTTATATAGTAAAGGGCCTTGGAAGTTAGATGTAGTGTTTCTTGGGATGGAAAAAAGTTTCCTAACCAGGATGATAAAGATAATATGTCCTTTCAGAGTAAAGACTGGCACAGACTTGATAGTTACTGCCTTTTAAGATTGGAGTTTCCTTTGCTCATGATTCTTCACCTGTGACACAAGCCCAGTATGTATGCAATATCCACCGGAGCCTCCTTCCTCTGCTTCTCCCACCTTGGGAATTGTATATTTTAAAACTTGATATGTATAGTTATAAAAAGGCTGGACACACACACACACACATACAGGCAAATACTTATTCCTTTAAAAAAACTCATATAAATAATATCTTTAAAAAGAAGTAATCAACATGATTGATGAACGGTACATATGCCTATTTTTCATACTCTCAGCTGAATCCATTTAATTTTTTTTAAGTGTGGTTTTACAGCAACAGGAAGCATTTTTGCTTTCCAATCATTTAATATTTAAGTTGTGATGTTAATGCTATTTGATTCACAGCATAAATTCTTATTCATAAACGATTTTATGAAAAGAATAAAATCAGTATTAAGCTGGTTTGCTTATTTTAATTTTGTATATCAAGGGTACATACACATGTATGTAGAAAATATGTACTTTGGGAGAATCTGTGTTTTGTAAATATTTGCAGGTTTTAAGAAAGAATGTATGCTTCATAATGGAATTTAGCTTTATGTTACAGGTGTTGCAATATATTTCATTTCCAAGGTTTCCAATTTTAAGGAACTAGCTTAAGAATATAAATTTTAAAAAAATGTTGTAAGTAGAATGCTATATAACACAAATATGTCCATAACAGTAGGCACCTATATGAAATCTGTATATCTCATATTTAAAAAAAATATATAGATATACATATTTTAATATCTGATTCTATTAACTATTGTTGATATGAGGTTATGGGTGATTTCTTTCCTCATTTTGTACTAGTTTTTTTTTCATTATGCTCTTATGTTGTTTGCATTAATATAAACAAAACAAATATAAAAATTATTTCCTACAAGCCTAAAACACCATATATGTGTGTGTGTGTATAACAATTAAAGATAATCATTTTGCTAATTTATTTTCCTGTTATATAAATAGGCAAAGAGAAAACTGATTATACTTTGAAGCTTCCTGGAAATAACCAAGAATAATGGATTTAAATATGATGAAACATACGTTAAAGGCATAACGTCATTAAAAAAAAAGGAATGAAACAACTTTAAGCTTGTGTGAAAAGAACAGGTTTACATGATGGAGGTATTAGGTTTCTGTCCCTAATTTGCTCAAATGTAATCTGAGCAAGTGTCTGCTACAAAACATAGGAATACTATACAGACCAAATTATTTTTCACCCTCATCAAATTGGGCATCAGATCATGTATGTCTGCAGAGGACGCAATGGAAAAGGAAAGGAGAATAGCTTGAAGTTATCTACTTTAATCAACAAATACAGTATATGTATACTTTTATTGTATGTTATTGGAAGTAAAATTTAATATACTGAGTCTAGAAAATTTAGATTTTTAAAAATCTTTAAGAATAGAAGTAGTGAGAAAAGACTGCCATTAATTTTTCCAGCTTTATTGATGTATAATTAGCAAATAAAAATGGTAGATATTTAATGATTTGATATTCCTACATATTTTGAAATGATTACCACAGTCAAGCAAATGAACACATCTGTCACCTCATGTACAATAGTTACCATTTTGTATGTGTGTGCATGTGTGGTGAAAACACTTAAGATCTACACTCAGCATATTTCAAGTATACGATAGAGTATTATTAACTATAGTAATCATGCTGTATGTTAGATTCACCTTTCAACTTCCATTTAAAGTTGAAAACAAGTTCTCTCTCTACGCTATAAGCATACTCCAGTTTATCACAGACAATTTCTTTGCTTTAGAAATTTATCAAAGTAGGCTCTTTAGTTAACCAAGTGCAAACAAATACCCACTAATGAACTATAAATTTACCATTGATATAAATTTAAATATTAATTTTGGGGAATGTTATTTGTAAATTA
>NW_017732208.1:652017-654585 GCF_001890085.2 Hipposideros armiger
GCTTACAAATGTATTTAGTTAGCAAATTATATTCAGTTGCCTAAAATATAGTGAAGAGTTTATTTTAAAATAATTAGGTCAAAGCATTAAGAAAAAAATTAGTGACGATATATATTATCTGAGGACCTTTATAGGGGTATATGAGGTCAGACAATTAAGCTCACGAGCTCATCCTAGAAAAAGTGCTACACACCTCATTGCTGAATATCACTATGGTCACCCTTGGGAAGCTATGCACTGACGCCAGCAACCTAGTCCACCCTTCAAAGCAATTTTGGAGCTCTTTTTCTGGAATGGCCATCAGAGCTGTTGTCTTATTACCCTTGATGTCCTGAATGTCATCAAAATGTGTTCCTTTCAATATTTCTTATATCTTCAGGTAAAGAAAGAAGCCTTTGGGGGCCAGATCAGGTGAGTAGGGAGGGTGTTCCAATACAGTTATTCGTTTACTGGCTAAAAACTCCCTCACAGACAGTGCTGTGTGAGATGGTGCATTGTTGTGATGCAAGAACCATGAATTGTTAGCGAAAAGTTCAGGTCATCTAACTTTTCAACGCAGCCTTTTCCACACTTCCAAATAGTCAACTTGGTTAACTGTTTGTCCAGTTAGTATACATTCATAATGAATAATCCCTCTGATATCAAAAAAGGTTAGCAACATCGTTGCAACAAGGTAGTGAACTAAATTGTTAGACCTCATACGTCTTTAAAGCACATCTCGGGGGGATATTCAGTTGAACAAAATCTCTGCCAACTACTTACACTCTCGGTTAGGACAACATTTTCTGTAAGATTCTTCCTTATGTTAGACTCATTTACAGAGGAAATCCCTCCTGCTATGTTTCCCTCTAGAACCCTTGACCCTTTATTGAACTCCAATGAGTTACTAGCATCAAATGCCTATTACTATTTAGGACAAAGCATTTATAGAGCACTAGTATGGATCAAGGGAATGCCAAATACCAGTATTTCTCAATTATACTGGAAGTAAACTGAAAATATACAAAACAGCAATTTTATTTTAATAGAGGAAGTTGTTGGAGAAATGACATTATAACTGCAATCACACGGTGATCTCTTGTATATACTATGTTTTGTGCTTTTAAAATAAAGCCCCAATGATAATATTCACAAAACCAAAGATAGCCATTCTAGTAAGTATTAGGAAGATAAAAACTCATTTTAGGCTGACCTTCTGTGAACTAAACACTCTCAGATTTAACAGTCCTGCTCAGCAAGTTTCCCTGCACATTGATTTCATGCTCTTAAGGGGTCTGTGACTACACTATTGCTTACTGCAAGACTCCCTAATTTGTTCCAAATTATCACAATTAAGGAATGAGCTTTAAAGCTTCAATCATTACACAAAAGCTGCGTTTGGTTTTATAGTATTCTGCTTTGGCATTGTAAATTACATAGTTTTAGGGTATTTTATTCCCTTTGAAAAATGAAAACTGTAGTAATTGGTCAACACTTTCAAAGCTATATTTAAGAGATTATTTTACTCTTGGTTTATCAGATCATTGAAATTTTGTCATAAAATTCACTAAGGATTAAAATGAACATTTCCAGTTTTTTTTTTGACATTAAGGAAAATTAAAAGAACCTATTTTATTACATTTCTAAATGGAAATAGCTGATCACAGAAAACAATCTATGTTTAAAGTTGAACAAAAATAAAAATATTAAATAACCTTCATAAACAATATTTAAAACATTCATTTTTAGAGAGAAGTCAGATAAGGAAAATTCATAAATAACTTTGAAATGTTCATTAGTTTATCTAAGATAATATTTGGTCAGTGACTTCACTTATAGGAATTTGTATTAAGAAAATAATCATAGTGTACAAACAATATTCAACATTATGTACAAAATATTCATGAAAGCTTTATTTATAATAAGTGAAAGGTGGGTATAATCTAAATATCCAAACACATGTAAATGAATTTAAAAGAACTGTGTTACAAATGCTATAGAGACAACATATAAAAAAAATTCCAATTTTGAAGAATATTTTACCAAATTAAAAATTGCCTATGTATTTAAGAGGTAGTGTACAGAGTTCTCCTAACTAAAATATTAAATATTAAATTTGTACCCTTTTCTTCATCTTCTAAACATCTGTTAAAATCAGTCTTATAGAAGAGATATTCCCTTCCAAGAAGACAGAGTAGACATACTTTTTTCCTATTTCTCCAACTGAGTACAATTAAGTTTCCTGGACATTCTAAAGCACACTTTCAAATGAAACTTTTTATTAAATTTCTCCAAAAAAATCAGGTAAGAAAGATATTACTGAAGAGCAATGTGAATGTTACATGGATTTATTTTTTTAATGTATTTTGTTTTTTTGTTCTTTGTCTTGTTCCTTTGTTGTTTTCAGTTTTATATCCCACGTATCAGTGAAATCAAATGGTTCTTGACCTTTTCTGTGACTTATTTTGCTTAGCATAATAATCTCAAGATCCATCTATGTTCTTGCAAATGACACTATTTCATTTTTTCTTATGGCAGGATAGTATTCCATTGTGTATATACACCACACCTTCTTTATCCAACCATACA
>NW_017732208.1:656460-657993 GCF_001890085.2 Hipposideros armiger
TAAACTGTTGTTTCAAATTAAAAGTATCAAAATGCTAGTCTTTTATTTACTATTATATTAAAGAGAAAACTAGATAAATTAAAAATGATTCACGAAAGTGTAACAACAATAGTTAAAATGGAACAAAGAATAAAGGCAATGATTTTATATTTTATATCTTTAAGAAAATAAAGATGGTTAAGGTCTACTTTCTCTGTATTCAAGAAAAATCCTTTTTACCTAAGGTTAATGTAATTCAGTTTTTATAAAAGTTTGATTACTAGGTATGTGATTTCATTATGTGATTTTACTGGGATATAGAATGAATTCTGTTTTATGGTTAATAATGAAAGCCCTTTGCTCTCAAATTTAAACTAAAACATCTTTGATAAAAATTATTATTCTGATAGAGTGAGTTTCAGCACAAAAATAATCTAAAGACCATCTTACACTGGTGATAAAATATGTTATTAAAAGAAGGCAATTAATACTAAATTTTCAGTGTTTATAATTACATAGTGCTAAATAAAATATATTAATATTTTTATTCATTCTTATCAGATATCAAAAGCCACATAGTATTATAAATTCTTCATAAAATGTGAGAAAAGATTTGTAGCATATCAAATCTAATAATAGAATATTAATTGAACTGTGTAATAACTTCTCCAACTTTTAATGAAAAATCCCATTTGATTCATTTCACAAATGAAACAAATGAATTATATTCAAATTTCAAAAAACTATTGAAACAGAAGCACATGTCAGGTAAGTGATTTTACATAACAATTATAATATAGAAAATATTAAAAAGGGAAGAAAGCTACTAAGGTTCAAATAGTCTAGCATATAAACTAAAGGCATTTCTGTCATATATATATATATATATACACACACACACACGTAGTGTTTTGTCATATACGCCAAATTAATGTGGATCCAATAAAACTAGAATAAATTGAAGAATATACTGAACTAGCAAATATAGCTAAAGCTCTACAGTTCTCTAGGCCCAAGACAGCATTATCATTTACATAATGTGGGACTGAGTCAATAGTAAGCGACATTTTGATTTTTCAGAGAATGTGAAGAAAAATAAGGTAAAGGAAGGGTATGCAGGAAAATAGAAAACAACAGCATCCATAAAATAGATTGTGCATTGATCATGGAAATTTCAATTACTGGGAAAATGTCTTACATAATAGCCTTGAAGTCAATATAGTAGAATGTATAGTCTTAGGAGGAATGCTGGATTATTTTCAGACACAATTTTTTATGAAACCTCAATAGCAAAGTAAAAACAAGAGCTCTTGGATAGAAAGAACCCTGCTGAATAAAATATGTCACCAGGAAATTCCTAGAGTCTGATGATCTCTGGAATTTAAAATAATTTCAGTTTCTACTGAAGTATACAATGGCTGCTGTTTTTAATAAACCTATGTAACCTATCACACAGCTTTAATTCTTTGCCCTCTCTTCCACAGAAATCTTTATTTTGCTTTGTTTTAAAGCAAAAGTTGTTTTCATGCCTCAAACTCAATAATCTTAAATAAC
>NW_017732208.1:658105-659530 GCF_001890085.2 Hipposideros armiger
TTTCAGATTTTGGGGGGTATATATCCAGGAGAGGGATTGCTGGGTCATATGGTAATTCTATTCTTAATTTTTTGAGGAACCTCCACACTGCCTTCCATAGTAGCTGCACCAATCTGCATTCCCACCAACAGTGTATGAGGGTTCCTTTTTCTCCACAGCCTCACCAATACCTGTTATTATTTGTCTTGTTGATGATAGCCATTCTAACTGGTGTGAGGTGATATCTCATTGGGGTTTTTATTTGCATTTCTCTAATGATTAGTGATGTTGAGCTGAGCATCTTTTGGTATGTCTATTGTGCATCAGTATGTCCTCTTTGGAGAAATGTCTACTCAGGTCCTCAGCCTGTTTTTTAATTGGATTGTTTGTATTTTTTGTTCAGTTTTATGAGTTTCTTATATATTTTGGATATTAACCCCTTTTTGGAGGCACTGTTTGCAAATATCTTCGGTTGGCTGCCTCTTTATTTTATCGATGGTTTCTTTTGCTGTGCAGAAGCTTTTTAGTTTGATATAGTCCCATTAATATATTTTAGCTTTTAGTTCCCTTGCCTTTGAGATCAAATTCATAAAATCCTCTTTGAACCGAAGGTCCATAAGATTAGTACCTATGTTTTCTTCTATGCAGTTTATTGTTTCAAGTCTTATATTTAGGTCTTTGGTCCATTTTGAGTTAATTTTGATATACAGTGATAGATAGCAGAGACAATAGTTTAATGGTTACCAGAGGGTAAGTGGGGTGGTAGATGAGGGTAAACAGAGTGTAAAATACAGTGATAGAAGGAGAACTGACTCTGGGTGATGAACACACAATGTAATATATAGATGATGTATTACAGAATTCTACACTAGAAACCTATGTAATTTTGTTGACTATTGTCACCCCCCAAAATTTTAATAATAATAATAATAATAATAATAATAATTTCTTTGTGTTTTCAATTTCCCCCAGTTTTTCACTTCTGGTCCCTTGATTTTCCAATAAAATAATTTAAATAATTTATATGCAAAACTTTAGCTCATGCTTTGAGTTTATGGGAGAACCTAGGAATAGACCCATAGCAAATGTTAGAGACATGCTTACAGTTTACTAAATATATTAATAACAGGAATTGATTCACTATTATAATAACTCATATTTATAAGCTGTGAAATGCCTGTATCTCTTTTTAACAATGGTTCATCTGTTTGGTGCTAGATTTGTCAAATACAAATAAATTCCTTCAGTCTCTGCAGCCCCACTTAATTACTGTAGTATTTAGATCAACACTATGCCTTTTTGCTCAAGGAAGCAAAGTTTTGGGAGCTGTTCTTTATAGGAAAGATGTTCTTTATTTTTAAAGATTTTTATTGGGGAATTGGGGGGATGGGAACAGTGCTGGGGAATTGGGGGAAGGGGAACAGACAAGTTGCTGTCATTTTGTTC
>NW_017732208.1:665670-670735 GCF_001890085.2 Hipposideros armiger
AGATAAGCAATAATTAATAATAGAAAAATGATCACATCCTGAGCTGGACAAAGTGGGATGGCACAAGATTTCATCAAAGTACTCAGAATGCTGCACAATTTAAAACTAATGTTTATTTCTGAAATTTTCCATTTAATAGTTCCAGAAATTGGTTGACTTTTCTGGGTAGCTGAAACTCCAGAAAGTAAAGCCATGGATAAGGGTGTACCTTTATGTACTAATTTGATTTTCATTGTTTAGGCTCAGATCTCCGAATTTTATTTTGTTAAAGCTGTTTTGAATTCTCATTAGACATGATTATCCCTAGTTAAAGTTTCCTTGAGCTTAATAAGAATTTCAAACATTTTGAAATTATAATGTATATTAAATCCAAATAATTTAGCAAAATTAAATGAATTCTTGTTTGATAATTTTATTATATGATAAATATTTCTTTTATATTTTTAAAACTGAAATTAATGACTCTAGGATTCCTATTGCTAAGACTATTAAAAATAAAAATTTATAATTTTTTAGCCAAACTAATCAATTTTTCATCTTCTCCCAGGCATTCAAAAAAGTGTCAAAACTTCATGACTGATTGCAAGTCTTAACATAGGTTGAGCTTTTCACATGAGTGGCCAGTGGAGTGAACTGATGGACAGATGTGGTAGGGCCACGAGAGCCTCCCTTTAGAAGCCATTCTAACAGAAATAATGGTTATGTAAGCAAAGCACCTGCCCTAACTGCTCAATGTTCATAACTTCCAGATTATTCTCCCCAGACACTACAATTACTTGGAGCCTACAGGGACAGGACATCTATGGTAGATAATACTTGTGAAAGTAACAAGTTTCCAAATTTCAAAAGGTTAAGATTTGTCTTGGTGAAGGTGTTTTCCCTGTTTATCAATACTTACCCAGTAAGCAAAGAATTGCAGCCAAAAGAGGAAAACTGGCCAAATCAGTTACCCTTTCTTAGTATTATTAAAAAGCAATCTCATCATTGGATTCAATACAACATGTGTGCCTTGTATCTTTTAATAGAAATAAAATCACTTAGAGCAACTGCTTATTAATAACTATATACAGCGACTAATATGTAATACAGTCATCTGTGATTTACATATGTTTTTCCCCTTAGGTTACACAGTGGTTTTTAAAAACAATTAAAATCTAACAATATGACTTATAATGCAAGAAAGGGAAAGAAAAATAAATTAAGACTAGGATAAGGAAATAAAAATAAGCCAGTTATTGTGTTAACATATTAATACCATTTTTAATCTGATTTGCTAGGAAAATGCAAAACTGACTGATTTTTAAAAGAATCAGTATGAGTTAAAAAAATACTAAATGTTTAAATAAATCTATTATTCAACTATTTAAATATTTGTTCATGTACTTTCCAGAAATATGAATTGAGACATTTTCAGACAAATATAAACTAAGGTTTGTCACTAACCCACCTTAGTTAGAATAAATATTAAAGAATGTGACTGAGTTGAGTACAAAGTGGAAAGTCTGTTTTGTGCCAGTAAATGATGATTAAGACAAGTAACTTTCTGACAAACAAGGACAACTATTCCTTTACATTAACAAATCTTACCAAAACTGACATATAAAAAGGTGCTGGTGTAATTACTGGTGTGATAATTACAGCTGCTGTTGAAACTGGATTTCCTGGAAGACACATTAGCTTACATGAAGCAAATAATAATTATGAANTGGATAATTTTTTCTCTGAATTAATTGTCCACAATTATCCTATGCCTACAAATGGTGATCATAATTCAAATATCTTTTTGAAACGTCAGTCTACTTAGATAATATCCATATTTTAAAGTGTATTCATATGACAAGACTAACAATGTTTTATTTTAAAATTTATTTTTCTTTAAATTTATTGGGGTAGAATTGGTTAATAAAATTATACAGGTTTCAACTGGACAATTTTGAAATACATCATCCATTGGTGCATTTGGTTAGTGCATGATCTTATATAATGTTTTTAAAAATTATTATTTAATGTAATTTAAATGATAAAAAATTAAATGCCAAATCCAAAACTGAGTGTCTAACACACATGAGTGTGATAATAAAATAATTAGAGCTTTTTAAATAGCCACAGCTTATGTACTTATTCAGGTAAAAACAACCCTTGTACAACCATGGATAAACATATTTCACTTCATTCTCAGTGAAGATAATGTAAAATTCTAATTTCCATAAACTCGTCTTTCAAAATCTAATATTAAATTTGGATTATCTTTGTAAGCATATATAAATGGGGAAAATAACCATAAGAAGAAGAACATAGGTTATGCATACTAAATTTTAAACACTGGATTGCTCTGATATAACAATATTGTATTATACATGTAAGAGCATTTTTGTGATTCTTTATATAATAAATTCAAATCAAATTAACTGCACAATGATGAATTCAGTGAAAATCAAATTTTTTCTTTAACTGAATTGCTTGTCATCTCAGTTTAAATGACTGTCTGCAAACAAAACAGTAAATAAATTATGCCTACTGTTGGTATTAAAATCTACAAGTATAATTATATATTTGAACACTGATCATTGTATGTAAATTATATAGGAATAATATTTTTGAATTATAAGAGCTTTATACACTAACATTTCCTCTTATTGAACACTTTCTAATTTTGAGTAGACACTAATCAACATTGTAGAATACTCATTTTGACGTATTACTGATATTTTTGAATATTCTAAGTACTAATATAAGAATTAAAGTGGTGACTCACTCATTAAAAAATAAATTCAACCCAAAATTTAGAAAGAAAACTTCAGGTGGGGTTTGATGGATATCGGATATAGAATGATTTTTTTTAAGGTACATAGACAAATAAGTCTATACTGGACATTTCTTAACTAAAAACTAGAACACATTTTTATAAATGGCATTTTTCTCCAAAGAAATAACATTGCACATTTTTTTCTCCAAAGAAATAACATTGCACATTTACACATTTACCTGTAAGATGATACTTGAAGAGCATATGTTCCAAATAATTGAGCTCTTAAACCTGGGATGGCATCTGTTTCAGGCTGATTCAAGGAGATAACAATTAAAGGGCTGCTTGGACTGACATCTGTTGTCCTGCTAATGAAGAATCTATCTAACTGAAGAACTAAGAGACAGGTGCACTCACATTCCTTTTTTGCTCTATTTTCTGTTTGTCATTGATTTTCTTATTTTCTCTTCCTCTTTGTCCTTTTCTTCACTTTTGGTAATTATTTTGTAAAATATACTTTCTCTGCTTGACTAAAATAATATGTAAACAAAAATACATCATTAAATGGGCTAGCTTCTAATTCCTTTAGAAGTTAGTCTGAAAATCTACCCTTTATGCCCTGTCATGGAAGGAAAATTCTGGGCATGCAGAAACACTTAGAAATGCAAAACACACAGACAGACAAAGAAGGAATCAAGAGAACATCATGCACCATGAGTGAAGAGAGCAGAGCCAGGGTAAGAATTCTGGACATGTGTTAGACCATGTGTCAAGTTAAAATCTTGATGCCACCACCTGATAGGTAACTATGGGAAAGTTACTTTACCTATTTAAGTCTCAAATTCTTTACTTCCAAATGTATAAATATTAGAAGAGATGATATTAATACTGTTTTATGAGAATTCAATGACATAACACATGTGACAATTTTAATATTGTTTACTAAGTACCCATTATGTGTCAGATGCTGTGTTGATAAATGAATGTTTAATAAAATTTATTTCAACTGTTTTCTCATCAGGCATCTGAATGACAGTAAATTGAAAGACACACATTTGAAAATGACTGGTATGAGGGTGTCTATATGGCAATGAATGCTAGGGAGAAAGCATTTAGGTCAACTCTTATCAAAAGCGAAGTATAGTAATAATAATCCAATAGATCAGTCAAAGGACAGTGAGAATTTTGACACAAGATTTTCTGTATTGTTACCTCAGATCTCTTGTGGTGTTGCTAACAGTAATGATGATGACAAATACAATAACGCTAAAGATGATAATAATTGTAATAAAATGAAGTGCTCATTATTGCCTTGTATTACAATATAGATCTTACTATATTAAGTAAAATTTAGTTGAATTGATAATATAGTATATTAACATAAAACAGGACTTAAGAAGGTATTCTTTGCATCTCAAAAAATACTTAAATGACTACAACAATAAGAATACTAAGGCTTTGGTTTGAACTTCTAGTGCTAGAGGAGAAAAAAAAACCTGCTATGATAGTTTTGAGTGGAAGTTACAGGAAGAGTGATGTGTGTGTTTACAATAAGGTTAAATGGAATTCTGTATTAGTTTCATGTCATCCAGAATAATGGTGAAAATACGAAATAACAGGAACTCACTACATTTGCCTTGATTACCAATGATTCATAAATATGACTGCTCACTACTGAATGACGTTCAGGTTGCATATCCCTCTTCAAATATGGTAAGCAGAAGAAAAAAATATTTTTCAGATGTACCCATGTCATCAGATTAGGGTTAATAGTTCATTTTTTCAAGATATTATGCTAGCAAAAAAAATTACCTAAATTTATGTTCATATTACATTGTTGGCTCATAACTGAAATGAATGACAACCATTCTCCATAGAGTTACTTAATCAAATTCCTTCAAGAATACTATCAATTATTCATCTGTAATTTCTTCTCTCCACCATGCCCTTCACTATATAATTAAGGGAATGAACTTTTTCTCTTCTGTGCTCCTAAGAAATTTCAATATACAGACTTTTATAACACTGCAAAATTTATCAATATTTATTTATACACACACATACACACATGTGCACACACCTAGCTAGACTGTGATAATTCTTGGTCAATTCCCAACATATACTTTATGTTTATTAAATAACTGAATGTACATTTAGGTATTGGATTCAAGTATCTAATAATCTGATCAAGTACAAATACCTGGAGGAAAATATGTCAATTTTTGAAATAAAATAAATTAAGATATAAGAAATTTCAGTTATATAATATATAAAATATACAATATTAAAGTCTCTTATAAAAACTTATTTGTTTTTTTT
>NW_017732208.1:673470-677710 GCF_001890085.2 Hipposideros armiger
ATCTTTGAGCAGCTATATACATATATACACAAATCTATGCATATACACGTACATATATATGTATGCTACTTCATTTCTATCACATCCTGAGATATGTTGTTTTATGTTACACACACACACACACACACACACATAGATACAAAAATAGAGAGGTGTGGGTTTGTATGGGTTTATGTATATGTACATATTTCCTAGCTCTATCACTAAGATATACCAGAAGTAGTGAAACTGCAGTAGCAATGATCACAACTAGCACCTATATCTTGGTGTCCAAATACCATTTTCCAATGAAAAGAAGCAGAGCTCTTTGGATAGCAGGGTGATTGATTCCCTGACTAGTGAAGCAAAGAGGGAACGGAGTGAACAACAGAATATATAGCATAGCCTGAGGTTATAATCCAAAGACACAAATATTTGAGTCCATGCTGATATCAACAAATAACAGAATAAATAAGTAAACAAGTATAAGAGACAAGTCTTTCTTACAGAAGGATTTCAATGAACAAGTGCAGAATGAATGAGGGAAATAGAAAGTTACTGTTTGAAATGTCACATCAGAAATAATTGCTTTTGGCAAGATCCATATCCTAAAAAATAACTGGCCAACAGCTTCCAAATACAGCAACATTATGAAAGATACACAAGCAAACCCAAGACTGAGGGGTTGTCACAGATTGGAGGAGGATAAGGAGACACGGCAAATTAATGGGGAATCTTGTTGAAGGGTTTATGAAACTCTGCAATCTGTTTTATATTAAATTATCTCAAAATAAAAAGTGAAAAGAATAGAATATAACAATTGCATATAAATAGTCTTAAAATTTTTAACGTTTTATTATTTTGTTTAATTATGTTAAACAAATAATTTTATATTTTGATTAACATGAGAGAAAAAATTATAAAAGTTAATTTTTATATTTGACAGTTAAAACAACTATTTCTTAATATTATGTTAGGAAGAGAGTGACAAATTACTCTTGAACCAGAAGAAATTGTTTACCTAAGTCATGCATATTATTTTTAAAGAAATAAATATCTTTCTGTTTCTTGTCTGTCCCCACCCCCAACCATTCATCTTTCTATAATATACTCTGCAGGCTTACTGCAAGGACGGGCATGTGGCCAAGACAGCACCTAGTATGTAAATTCAAATCACCCCTTAGAGCGGGTGACCCTCCTGGCATGAATGTATGCATATCAGGCAAACAGAAGCAGGGTCTGCACCCTAGGATACTAATTAATACTCCTACCCCTGCTCACTTTGTTGTGGTGGTCAGGAAGGTGGGATGGGGTGGTGGCTCTCGTAAGCCAATAAATCCGTCTTTTCTCCTTTGTGTTTAAGCTCGTTACTCTAACATTGAATTGGATTTCTGTCCTTTAATACTCTGCCCTCATACCACAGCTATAGATTATGTTCTTTTTAGTGTGCTAAAAAACTGGCCCATAATAGTCCCAGTGTTTACCTGCTTTCCTAGATTAATAGTGTCCCTCTCACTTTTAAATCTACCCTAGTGGATGGATAAATTAAAGACTTATGATTTTCCCATAATATTAAAGATGAAATTATCTATAATTATAGAATCTGAGAATGGCCAAGGCCTTTATAGAAGTCGTCAGAGAACATATTTTGAAACTTGTGAATCTGGTGCGATATCAAACTTTGGGCAGTGATGGCATTCCAGATACTTAAAGTTGTTCCAAATCACTACAGTATGTTAACTTTCCTAGATCATTTTGAATATGCCAAGTGGTTATGCTCTGATTTAATTTTTAAACATACAGGAAGAGGCCATATTTCCTGCTATGATATGGTTTCTAATAACCTATGACAAACCAGATTTTCAGGCCTCGATGTCATTTCCAAATACCTTTAGGCATGCCAAAATTTTATGCTCTGATTTAATTTCCAAATAGTTAAGAATATGCCAGATTGTTGGACTATGACATCATTGTCAGAACAGTTTATTTCTTGGGAGAGAAAAATTTCATATGAACAGATTACTTTAAACTTGAAGTGTTGTATAATTTATGCACTTGTCTTTTTTTACCCCACGAAACTCTTTATTATGTTTTTGTGTTTATAATTATACTGACAACCTTTTAACAATTCCAAAGCTAACTGTTTTAATAATATGAGGATGTATTTACCTACATTAACAATGAAGAAAAACTTTAATTCCAAAATTCCAAAATTAAACTATCATTTTCCTATCTCCTACAAGATTAGCTCCACCTTGTGCCTTTTTAATTTAAATTCAAGGAATACAATGTTAAAAAAACTCCAGTTGAAAATATTACCTAATACAGCCCCCTGTACTTCTTCCACAGCCAATAATTTGGGAAACTTCTTAGATTATACTGTCATAAGAACCATAAAATCAAAATTTGAGTTTATGTTCTCATAATGATCATTATAGGATAGACTTTCATCAATTTTTCAGGCTTTCATAGTAAATTGTTAAAAGGCATATGACTATAGTTTGGTTTGTCTTGAAAAATCTATGATTTAAACAAGTACGAGGTCAGACAATTAAGTTCACGAACTCATCCTAGAAAGTGCTGCATACCTCACTGCTGAATATCACTACAGTCACCTTCAAAGTACTCCCCTTGGGAAACTTTGTACCAACACCAGTGCCTAGTCCACCCTTCAAAGCAATTTTGGAACTTTTTTTCTGGAATGGCCATCAGCTGTTGCTGTATTACCCTTGAAGTCCTGAATGTCAACAAAATGTCTTCCTTTCAATATTTCCTTTATCTTTGGGTAAGAAAGAAGTCATTGGAGGCCAGATCAGGTGAGTAGGGAGGGTGTTCCAATACAGTTATTTGTTTACTAGCTAAAAACTCCGTCACAGACAGTGCCGTGTGAGCTGGTGCATTGTCGGGATGTAAGAGCCATGAATTGTTGGCGGGGCAGGGGAGAGCCTGAGGCCTCCAACCTCTAGATGGTTATTTAGTTTACATTCTTGTGGTTTTTTTCTCTTATATTGGATGTTTCAGTTTTTGAAACACCAATTTTTAAAAATTTCTTGGTTACTTCTATGCCTTTTGAGAAATAATTAATACCTCATTTTCAGAGAGTATACTTTCTTATGCGCTAGTGAGTGTTAAACTGATTCTATCCCTTGGCTATAGCCAAAGGGGTTTGGTGGACATCTGATTTAAGAGAAACCAATAGGGTTATTTTTTCTTGAAATTTGAAAAATTGATTTTGGATACTTCAAATAGCTTGATGAGAGCACTAAATTTTTAAGGTGATTTAATTGGGGGTTAAGAGCTCCATTTAAATAAGTCAAATTATGGATATTGACACAGTATGGTCATATAGATAAGGAAAAATAATTTTAAAAAGTGTGATGTCATAGTAGCCAAAATACTAAAGCATTTTAAGAAAGAAATCATGGTTGCCTGTGACAAATACCTTAAAGATATAATGCCTAAAAGATGAGGAGAGAGAAATGATTTATTTGGCAAAAGGAAGATTGTTAGTGATCTCTGTCTTGGCATTTAAATGGAATTGGTAGGGTTCCATTCCAGGTTGGGACGAGTTATGAAGAAAATTTTTGTTTGGAAGGAAACAAATGGCTACATAACTGGCATAAGATGATCCATTGGAGGCTTTTTTAAACTTAGATGCTGGACCATGTTTGCATGCTGGTGATCAATAGAGAAAAGTTCTATTTGATGATGCCAGAGATAATGAATAACTACATAAGAAAATTCCATGAGGATGAGAAGGATCTGATATTCAGAGCATAATTATTGGCAAGGAGAATACCAAGTCCACTGTAAAAGAGAAATATGAAAAATATGAGTTCAGACATAGGTAGGTTGATAGATGATTGATTATGACTAAATATTTTCAATAATAGGTAGTTAAGAGGAAGCATCAAAAACCAAAAATCCTAAGTCTAAATCTCATGTTTTATACCAACTTATTTCACTCAGTCATTCAACTAATACTTACTGAGCATTTACTATTTGGTGATCACCAATCTAGCTGCTAAGGAACAGACGTGAACAGGACAGAGAAAGTTTCAGCATTTGTGTATTTTATATCATATTATCATACAATGATGAGTTCTGTCAAGAAATTTCAGTGAGCATGTAATTATAGATGGGGTAATTGAAAAAAAGCCCTCTAAAAGAGCTTTAGCTGAGCCAAGACTTGAAGAAGGGAGCCAACTGTAAGAATATGTAGAAGAAAAGCATTCTTGGCAAAGGAAACAAAAAATTAAAT
>NW_017732208.1:685040-685872 GCF_001890085.2 Hipposideros armiger
TTTCTTGCATGTATGGGAAGCCCTGCAAGCCCTGAAATAAAACAGTATAAATAAAAAGTGCAAAATCAATGTATAGCATAAATTACAATGAGGCATCAAAATTATCATGAGAATTTCTTTTAAAAATAGAATTAATTTGTCATCAAACAATTTAATTTTACAATTGTATTCATAGAAATTATGGTTCATCTTTGCCTTTTCAGCTTTAATACAATGAAGAAAAATGAAGTTATTAAAGTCTGTTTCTAAGGTTACCACACAGACATATTCTGAACCCAGGTTCATGTAAATTTAATGACAATAATTTATTTATTATTAGACTCCCTGGGAAAATCAGTTTGTTAGAACCAAGATAGGAAAAATCCCAATGCATTATCATTACAGAGAACTACTTTATACCTATAATACTTATCCCAGGGTTGATTCTTGTAAAATTTATTTTTAGTAGTCATGTATAATTCTGTCTTTTTATTTCTTTCATCTATACCAGCTCATAGCAGCTTTGGCAATATATTATTATATGATTGAAAGGTAATAATCACGGCAAAGGTATCACATTTTCATGTTCTTTCCTCCTCTGACTTTAAAAGCACAGAGGCCAGCAGGAGGAAAAAAAAAGTCTCTGTTATTAATGGTGAATATTCTAATGCTTAGAACAGTCACTAATATATAAAAGAGGAAGAACTACAACCCAAGAAAGTAGATAAAATGGAATTCTAAAATAAATACTTAATTCAAGCAAAATGAGTCAGGAAAGAAAGAGTAACAAAGATTAGAGGGGGTCAGTACACAACAAACAAGATTGTAGACTTGCACACTACAATGTCAATAG
>NW_017732208.1:690612-692445 GCF_001890085.2 Hipposideros armiger
TACCTTACGTAAGAAAGTAAAAGGACAGTGGAGGGTTAAATACTAATACACGTGTGTGGTGCATTGCAGGTACAGTAAGGAGCTCTTCCAACCCCACGGGGAAACTGAAACCAGAATGGCCTTTCAGATTTGTCCTGAAGTGGGCCGACGTGGCCAGAGCTCTGTGCTCCAAACAAGCAGAGGTGTGTTCTTAGGTAAAGCAGTGTACCGAAGGGGAGGCCAGTCTGGAAAGGGCCAAGAGGCGAAGGCTGTCTGCTAACAGCATTCCCAGCAGCTGGGCCAAAAAGTGCTTCTTTGAAGGAGCACCTGTGTGGTGCATTTCAGTCTACATAATGAGGTTTATTACTTGCTTAAGTAGGGCAGTACATTTTTCCTCCTGCTTCCCACAGTTTTTTGCACTGAAGTTTGTTTAATAAAGGGGTTTAAACTGGGGATTGAGATTACGGGCAACTAACAAGGAACGGTGAAATACCCAGGCATCATCAATAGTTGAAAGAGTTACTAGCCTGGTGCTAAAAAGAAAAGGTAAGGAAATTATAATGAGTGAGACGAGAGCACGTGGTCTTGGGTGAAGAACACAGCCACTACCTTAAAGGGAGGGGACCATTGGGAGGAGACGCTCTCATCTCTCTCTGTTCCAGGCCCTGATCTCCCTCCAGAGCATCCAACTGATGGAAACCAACAAAGAGGAAAAGGACCTGGGAGCCCACAGATGTTGTATTAAAATCAGCTTCCTCAAGCTCAGGGCTGCATGGGAAATGGTGGGACAGGACTGGAGAGACAAACAGATAATGTCCAGCTCTCGTCTCTCTTCTATAAAATCCAATATTCAGAATCTATGTCAAAATCATCTCTGTGTCCATAACAAGCATGAGATATTGAATAACAGACTGGGTAGTCAATAAATACATGGTTAATTAATCTTTAATTATTTTCTGGATAGTATGTCNAACAAGTAACAAAAATGGAACACAAGATTTATGGCATGGGACAAATACACAAAAAAATATCCCAAGGAATATAAGAGTATATGCACATTTGAGAATTTACATTAAACAGGTGGGACAGAGGTTAAAGAGGGGAGAGGAGTAGGGGTGGGGGTCAAGGCAATAAAAACAAAACAAACACAACACTAAACCAGAAAAGAGCCTTGGGAGATGGAAATTACTATGAGCTGACTGATTAGAACTACACAACTGATTTACTTGGGGAAGAAACAAACAAACAAAAAACAAAAAAACAAACCCTAGATAATAAAATCTTTACACCTACATTACTAGGCACAGGTAAGCTGCAGCACCTTGCAAAAAACTGAAATAAAAAAATGAGTCAGAGTAACAATATGAACCTCCTCTCCATGGAATTCGCATTTGTCTATGAGAATATCTTAACTATGTCACATGGCTTATGACACATGGCAGCCTGATATAAAAAGTTAGTTAGAACCAGTGACAATTTCTAGGTGCAGTAAAAGTGCTTACCAAATATACAATAAGGGATCCATAGTTATAATAATAGATGTTATTATTATAGTGAAAAATTAATACTAATAGAAGCATTTAATATTTTCTTTCCCATCCCCCCAAAAAGATTATCTTGTCTATTCCCTGGTAGCACTGAGTCCTTTATGAAGATTTTTACTGATGAATGCTTATGACATGGTAGAATATATAAGTTAAGTCCCATAAAGATTAAAATGTTTTATACTTTTACATTCATAATTGACAGAACGACTCACACATTTTTTTTCCTTACCAAGATCCAGATTGTATCTAATACAACAAGGAAGAAACTATAAAACTATATCCATATTTGATTTTTAAAATCCTTTTA
>NW_017732208.1:698721-699507 GCF_001890085.2 Hipposideros armiger
GACAGAAATTTGCTATAAAATACTCGTAAATTCAATTATAAAAATCCAACTTATTTCTGATCTAGTTGAGTCTTATTCTTTCTCCTTTCATACCATTGTATTCATAGTAATTTAAATTCCCTCTTCATTTTTCTTCACTATTTTTGCTGTCAGACATTGATGAATTCTATTCACCACTTTTCCTAGAAAGATATAAGTTAATGAAATTCTTCCCATTTATTGCCTACAACATCTTTGTCAATGTAAACAAAACAATGTGCTGAAAAGCATAGTCCAATAGGGTGTGCCAAAGTCCGTGGGGTAATATCAATCCTATTTGGATGGGCAAGGAATAACAAGTAATCAACTTGACTTTTTGGGTAAAGTGAGTCTACGGATTGACTTGACTGAATGTACCAAAACTAAAGCTAGTCAGAAATATATGACGTAAAAAGCTACCTGAAAAATCTGGATGGATCCAGACAAAGCAAGCACCAATATAGGTAAAGGTACAGTTATGGTCAATTAGTAAATATTTTTGAGTATTAAATCAGCACCTTTAAGAGACAAAAAAGCTTCTATTTCCATTATGGCAACATTTATTTATTGATATGTAATAGCTTATTTGTTTTTCTCTATCTCCTAATAGACATGAGTTCTCTAAAGACAGAGACCATTATTTTAATTTTTGTCTTGTTTTTAAACCAGATATGTTTCATATTATCTGGTACATTGTAGGCTTTCATTAAACTTTGATAAGTCACAGGTAATAATAGTGATAGCCTCATCTCCACTGGATTGTAAGCA
>NW_017732208.1:699947-701768 GCF_001890085.2 Hipposideros armiger
TTAGAAATAAGCATGCACAATTCTAGAGAGGCTGTCTTGCCTCATTTGAACACCTCAGGGGCCCAGACAAGACTTTGGTTTGCTCCTGCCTTTTCCTGGAGAGGTTTGAACCACAGGAGAGGAGAAAGATATATCCACAACACTATTTGAATAACAAAGCAAATATAGATAGAAAGTGCTTCCTTTTCCATCCCGACATGAGGATTTTACAACGGCTTTGTGCCTTGCTTTTGTTATAGAAACACCTATCCCAGTAGTATCAATTTCAAGAGCTCTAAACCAGAATCTTGCTCTTGTTCTGTCAGTGGAAGGAGAGGCTCACAAATAGCAATAGGAATTAAACGGTCTGTTTCTGCGAATCTGATCCTGCTTCAGGAGAGATAACAGGAAGAATGCTGACACCTGTGATGAAAGTACAGTGAACAAAGGCTCTCATGAGTGTGATTTATGGTTGCTGAGACTGTTATGGTGCCTGTCCTCATTCAGTCACACCACTCAAAATGGAAAGCCTTATTCCTCCTTCAATTTTTTTGGAGAGAAAAAAATGATTCCGAGAAAGCAAATATAAATAAAATAAAATATATGTTACTATATTTATGGTGGTTTATAAGATATAAACAGACCTAGTTTTTTGGTGAAAATAAATTAAAGCCACTTTCCCATCAATGTATCACATTTTGCCTTGACATTCAATGTAATATTGCAAATAAACTTTTAAAACAACGTTCCCCCTTATATTACAAAAGGAATTTTAAAAGTTTACATTATATCTATTATGAAAATGATAATATATATAAATGGGAAACAATAAAATGAATAAATGACAGACATGAATACACACACACACACACACACACACACACACACACACGGTGCCAAAAAAATTATACATGTTTTAAGAAAGGAAAAACAAAACTATTAAAGTTGTAATATTCAATATATACCAATAACAAAAGATGAATACAAGTCATGTTTGACTTCTGCAATTACAAGAGGTGCTCAAAGTGGTTACCATAAGCATAATTTTAATAGTTGTTTCCTTTCTTAAAATGTATATCCATTTTTTGACACCTCTATATACATATACACATTATCTTCTATTTGGTATAAAGAAAATGTAAATATTATCTTTTATAACAGTTTTAGTATTTTCAAAATTTGTTGTCACTTCTATCAATCTAATATCTCACTTTTTACAAGTTAAACTTTTCCCGCACTCCAATATTTTTCCAATAGAAATGGGAGGAAATGTTTTCTGATTAATGGACTATTCTTTCAGAAACTGAAGTTATCTTGACATGTTTTTGATTATGAAATATATGTAGTATTTTCCATTTGACCCACATTCCCCAGCATATTGACCCAGGCATCATGAGAATCATTGTTTCTGATGGTGTTTTTTGTGTACTGATCTTGACTCAAGAGATTGAATTTCTGACCTCTTTGTTCTAAGTCTTCTCTTCATATTTAGAGGATATCTATTTAATCTAAACATGTTTAAGATATAATAGAGTCAACATCAGTCTATTTCTGAAGTCCAGATTAATTGGCTTTCATCTAAACATTTTCAAATAGAGTCAAGTAGAGTCCTTACCAATACATCTGGTAAATGAGAGGTTATAGAATCTCTCTCCCTCTCCCTCTCTGTCTCCCTCTGCAGCCAATAGCTTTAGAGAACACCTTTCTCATGTTAACAGGTCTTCATACACAAGACAGAATTCACAAACTCTCTCCAGCCTCATTTGCACTAGGAAACAGGCTATTATAGGCTCTATGAAGTACCCATGTGCATAAAGGACTTCGGTGTGACGAAAAAAAAAA
>NW_017732209.1:0-1163 GCF_001890085.2 Hipposideros armiger
GTCTTTCCTGCTCAATTCAGTTAATCCCTAAATATATTTATTCTTTTTGATGCTCTTATAAATGGAATCATTTTATAAATTTTCATAATGTCCCTTTTGGATAGTTCATTGTTAATGTATAGAAATGCAGCTGATTTGTGTGTGTGTGTGTGTGTGTGTGTGTGTGTATTGATTTTTTATCCTGCTACTTTGCAAATTCATTTATTCTCACTTTTTTTTGTGGGATCTTTAGGATTTTGTACATATAAGATCATATCATCTGTGAACAGAGATAATTTTACTTCTTCCTTTGTAATTTGGATGCCTTGATTTCCTTTTCATGCCTAATTGCTCTGGCTAGAATTTCTAATACTATGTTGAATAGAAATGGCAAAAGCAGGAAAAGTTTTCAGTATTTCACCATTGAGTATGATGTTAGCTGTGGGCTTTTCATGTTTATTATTTTTATCTATCAGATTGAGTTACTTTCCTATTATTCCTAGTTTGTTAAGCATTGTAATCATGAAAGGGTATTGAATTTTGTCAAATGCTTTTTCTGCATCAATTGAGATGATCATGTGGCTTTTTCTCTTTATTTTATTAATGTGTTGTATTACATTAATCAATTTTCATATGTTGAACCATCCTTGCATTCCAGGAATAAATCCCACTTGGTCATGTGTATAATCCTCTTAATGTGCTGCTGAATTTAGTTTTCTAGTATTTTTTTTTTGAGGATATTTACATCAATGTTCACAAGGGATATTGGTCTCTGGATTTCTTTTCTTGTAGTGTCTTTGTCTGGCTTTGATATCAAGGTAATGCTGCCTTCATAGAATGAGTTAGAAAGTATTCTCTCCTGTTCAATATTTTGAAAGAGTTTGGGAAGGATTGGCATCAGTTCTTTAAATGTTTGGTAGAATTAATCAGTGAAGCCATATGTCCAGGGATTTTCATTCTTGGGAAGTTTTTGATTATTGATCCAATCTCCTTACTAGTAATGGGTGTATTCAGGTATTCTATTCCTTCCTGATTCATTTGTAGTAGGTTTTATGTTTCTAGAAAGTTGTCCATTTCATCTAGATTATCCAATTTGTTGGCATACAATTGTTCATAGTGGTCTCTATAATTCTTTTTATTTCTGTAGAATGAGTAGTAATGTCTCACTTTCATTTCTTTTTTTT
>NW_017732209.1:4608-5342 GCF_001890085.2 Hipposideros armiger
TGTTGTGTTATCATTTTCATTTGTCTATAAGTATTTTAAAATTTCCTTTGTGATTTCTTCTTTGACCCATTGGTTTTTAAGAGTTGTAGAGGTTCTTTATGTATTATGGATATTAATCCCTTATTAAATGTATAATTTGCAAATATTTTCTGTGATTTTGTTAGTTGCCTTTTCACTTTCTTGATAGTGTCTTTTAATGTACTAAAGTTTTAAATTTTGATAAAATACAGTTTATCTATTTTTTTTATTTTGTTGCTGTGCTTTTGGTGTAATATACAAGAAATTATTGCCAAACTCAATGTCATGAAGATTTTCCCCTATGTTTTCTTTTAAGAGTATTATAATTTTAGCTCTTAAATTTAGGGCTTTGATCCATTTTGAGTTTTTTGTATATGATGTTTTGCTTCATGTATTTTGGAGCTCTGTTGTTGGGTCAGTATAAATTTATAATTGTTATGTCTTCTTGCTGCGTTGATCTTTTAAAAAATATTGATATAACACCTTTGTCTTTTGTAATTAAAAAAAACTTAATATCTATTTTGTCTGACAATAATATAGCTACCACAGCTTTCTTTGGTTATTATTTGCATGGCATATATTTTTCTTTTAATTTTTAGTATCTTTGTGTCTTTGTATCTAAAGTGAATCTCTTGTAAACAGCTTATAGTTAGGTGATGTTTTTAAATCCAATCTGTCAATTTCTCTTTTAATAGGAGAGTTTAATCTATTTGTAA
>NW_017732209.1:7057-9240 GCF_001890085.2 Hipposideros armiger
TTCACGAACTTAATTGTCAGACCTTGTATGTAGTAGGTATGCCACAGGGCTCAGTGGCACAGTCTTTCTGGTCACCTGAGCCATGCACTCCAGGTGTGTCCCTTGTGTGGGTTGTGTGTGGCCTCCTCTTGTAGTTGAGCCTTGGTTGATAATTGCACATCAATAGGAGGGACTGACCCTTGGGCTCACTGGTTGTGAGGACTGGTCTTGACTGCAGTGGAAGAGTTGTTGTGCAGGGGCTGATCCTGCAGAGCACGATCTGCCTCAGGAGGACTCTGGTTCCTGCCCAATCCTCTCCTTGGGTGTGTCGTTCCTGGAGGTGGCTTGGTGATGCTCCAACTTGTTTTGAAGCTGGCCACTGGGGGCGCCAGCCCCAGGACCACCTTGGAGGGAATCCACTATAGGTCAAGTGCAGCCACAGTCCGTGTCCCACCCGGGGCCAGCCAGCAGGAGCTACAAAGAAATCCGCAGATGGCTGCTGCCCATGCCGTGCTTGGATGAGACTTGAGAGGCCAAGCCGTGAATGAAGGCTGGCTGCCGCTAGTGCCATGCTTAAGGCTGCTCAATCAGAGGCACAGGACATGCTCAAGCAAGATGTTGCTTGTCTGGGTGCCACAAACCTTTGAGAGATCCTAGGAAAGTCAACAGCATGAGCTAAGACAGGCGGTTTGTATGAAAAAGCCACTGGAAGCAGCTTGGGTGTGCCTGAAAGTTGGGTGGGGCAAGGTCTTATATCACCAGGGCTTGACTAACAACAGTGGAGACTCAAATATGGCAGCCACCTGTGTCTGCAGGCCAGGAAGGGGGAGGGCTCAACAAGAAACANGCAAGGTCTTATATCACCAGGGCTTGACTAACAACAGTGGAGACTCAAATATGGCAGCCACCTGTGTCTGCAGGCCAGGAAGGGGGAGGGCTCAACAAGAAACAATGGCTTTCGTGAGCTCCTCTGCCCAAGAGAAACCTTCCTCGTCAGCCCCCATCCCAAGCCAGATAACTCAGTTCCCCACCATATGTCCCTGCCACCTTTCCAGCTGCCACCCCAGTGCTGGAGCTCAGAGCCAGTGATTCCATTGGTGGGTAAGTCCATGCACAGTCCCTTTAAGAGGAGTGCCTTTGAGTGCAGCCACACTCAGTCTCACTCAGTCTCACAATGTCTTCTGGTTTTCACAGCCAGAAATTATGGGGACTTCTCTCCCTGGCACTGGAAACGAAGGCTGGGTGCGGCTGGGACCTCTCACTTCTCTGGATGGACCTCCACAGCTGAAATATTCCTCCCAATTTTTAATGGCACATGCAGGTGTGGGACCAGCCCAGTCCATGTCTCTGCCCCTCCTACCAGTCTTGAAGTAGCTTCTTCTGCACATCCTTAGTTGTAGGACTTCAGTTCAGCAAGATTTTAGGGGACTCTCAATGTTGGTTGTTTTGTAGTTTAGTTGTAATTTTGATGTCGTGAAATAAGGTAAGCACACTGTTTGCCTACTGCACCATCCTGGTATATAGGAAAGACTTCTTAAACAGGAAACAAAAAGCACAAGACATGAAGGAAAGGATTAATACACTGGATTACATTCATATTAAGAGCTCTTATTCATTTAAGGGCACAAATAAGAGAGTCAAAGGGTAAGCCACAGAGTGGGGGAAGATATCTGCAGCACACATAGCCAGTAAGGACCTTGTATTTAGAGGGAAAATATATACAGTAATACCTTGGTTTGCGAGCATAATTTGTTCCCGAAACAAACTACTCATATTGCAAGACATCGCTTGTTTACCACAAAATGTATTAGAAATGGTTGCTCGTCTTGCGTAACACTCGCAAACCAAGTCACTCGCAATCCAAGGTTTTACTGTATGTATCTTTTAAAAATGCAAACAACCTGTCTTGGAGTAGAATTAACCCCTGATTGTTCGCAGAATGTAAAAAGAGAGAGAGAGAGAGAGAGAGTTCTGTTTGGAACTGGCAGAAGTTTTACCAGGGCAGAGTCTGATGGAGACAGCTGACAGAGGGGTAAGACAGAGATATTAGAAAATGAAGTTTAGCCAGGGCAGAATCCAATGGGGAACAGCTGCATGGATGAGAAGGAGTGCTGGTTTTATATTTTTCCATGCAGGATGTAGGGTGCTTGTCAGCTTGAAGGAGGGCTGTCGTTACAATTGCCTTCTCCTGGGAACTATCCTGT
>NW_017732209.1:11685-12960 GCF_001890085.2 Hipposideros armiger
CGCCACTCGGCCGGCCTGAAAGATAACATTCTTATCTGCCACGTCAAGTGTTACCCTGGATTCAGCCTCTGTGATGTTGAGGGGAGCCTGGACGAATCCTGGGGCCCAGTGGCAGTCGTCTGGCTCATAGTCAATGATGACCAACATTGGCAGCTGGTTAGAGGAGCCGTCCTTTGGCCTTTTAGGAGTTGGGATGGCCTCCCTCCTCGAGGGGAGAGGGGACAGTCCCTCTTCCAGTGTCCTTCCTTTTTGCAAAGGGGACATGGGCCAGGGGATGCCCTCTTGTCCAGGTGAGGACAAGCCTTACTCCAATGATGCCACTTGTAGCAGGTGTTTGGGCCCGTCTTCAGGGGCCTCCCTCCTCGTGGGCCCAAACCCGGGTAAAGCTTTGAGGGCAGGGCACTGGCAAGGGCAGTGGCCATTCATTGAGCCCTTCTCTGACCTTTTTCCTTATCTCTCTGTATCCTAGACTCCCTTTCTGCCTCATCCCTGTTGTTAAAGACCTTAAAGGCTGTATCTGGGAGGACTGGGAGTGCAGTCTGGAGACCCAGCTCCAATTTCTGAAGCTTCCTTCTGATATCTCGAGCTGATTGCCCATTAAAATGCACGGCAAGGACTGTGATGCCCTCGGGCTAGAAGGATCTAGGTTAGTATATTTTCAGAGGGCGTCAGCCAAGCAGGATTGAAAGAGGGCTGGGTTTTCATCCAGTCCTGGAGTAATTTCCCTCAGTTTCTCATAGTTCACTGGTTTAATAATGCCTTTTTTTATGCCCTCAATAAGACAGGTGACCGTGATCTCGTCTATTCTGGCCCTGTTGGCCAGCTTGATAATTCTAATCAGGACCATGATTGGGAATAGCCTTGTCCCCAACCCTGTATCATCCTGGATTCCAAGCTGCCAGCTCGTCTGTGTATCTTTGGGAAAGAGCCCAGATATGGTTCTTTTCTTCTAAGGAGCAGCAGGTGGTTGAAATGATGTGAATGTCTTGCCAAGTAAGAGCAAAGGCCATGGTTATGCCCTGAAATTCCTTAATACACTTAGAAGTGTCCTCAGAATAGGTTCCTAATTTTGTCTCTATCTGAGCTAGATCTGCCATGGGGAAAGGGACAGGAACCCTGATCGTACCCGCCTCTCCATTTGTGACCTCCCGGAGAGGCAGCATGGAGCCCGCCTTAAAATTAGCTCTATTACGTGTGGTGCCCGCAGGACTGGGCGCTGGGGTAGAATAGGGAGGAGAACTGAAGGAGAGGTGGGGGGGGTAGAGGGGTTTGAGG
>NW_017732209.1:15435-19002 GCF_001890085.2 Hipposideros armiger
GTTAACTGGACAGGAGACAAGGGTCATGGCTGCAAGAGTGGAGGAATCTGGGAAACTCAATACTTTATTTTTTCACAGAGGTTAAAGATTTGTGTTCATCTTTTACACTAAAGATTTGTGCACTTTGGTGTGTGTATAGTTAAGTTTTATAAAAAGTTTATGGGTCAAAAAATCCAGGGAGAAGTTTATAAAATGAAGGTGAAAATCTCCCTTCTCCTTCTATACCATTCCTCCAAAGTGACTCCCAATTAAAAATGTGGTAGATATTTTGTTCTCTATGCACATGGAAGCCTGTATATGTAGGCTTTATCTGGATGGCAGGCAACTTACTGTTCTGTGCTGTACCTTGTACAAGTAGGCATATGTCTTGGGGATCATTCTAATCAGAAGAAATATCCGACCCATTCTTTTTACTTACTTTACTTGAGCATTCAAGATGTTCCCTATTTTTTGTGACCACAAACAGTGTTGCAATGAATATCTTTGGACATATTTATTTCCCACATGCGTAAGTATCTTGGAAAGGAATAAATGTCCAGAAGTGGAGTTGATGGATAAAGGGGTATGTGCATTTTAAATTCTAGTGGGTGCTACTTAAAAAAAAATGTGTTCCATGTTAAAAGGAAAGTAAGCTAAGAAATAACAAAAGGTAGGAGTTAAGGCAGAGCTGGTGAAGGGAAGGACTGATGGTTCCATTTTCTTCCCCGGAGACTTTCGGATGTTATAAACTGCAACATAATGTCTGTGGCCCAGGTGAGACTGGGATAGGAGGGTCTAAGTTCAAGGTCAGCATAACTCTGACCACTCTGGATGGCCCCCAGCATCCCCCTTGACTGGGCCTGGGTGGAGGAGGTACTAGGGGACTATTCCCCAAAGGAAGGCAGGGGCATGAGCGTGAACTTGAGGAGGTGGCAGGTGAGAGGATTGGAAAGGAAAAGATGGGGCCCTCCCCACTCCTCTCTACAGATCACCGCCATTGTCCTGCCCCAAATGGTCTCCAGGTAAGAGGCACTCTCTTTCTCTTCCACCTTGGACCCTCCCCCTTCCAACCTCCAGGCTTTTCTCCTTTCCCAGCTGTACTACCCACGTTTCCAACTCTTCCCTGTCCCTCTGACATTTCTCAGATTAGGGCACGGCTCAGGGGTAGAGTTAGGGGAATCACCTGGATCCTCTCAGCCCTACCTTCCATCTAATGCTTCATCCTCCAGGAGCAAAGGTGTTGCGTTACAGCCAATTCCAATACCACCCCCTCTGCATTAGCCTCTAACCCTATTAGTTAGGAGGGAGGTGCCTCAGTATGACTTGAGGCCGGTAAAGCTCTCTCTGGGGAGTGTCTCAGGTGACTGGGACCTATTGGAATGATAATAGTTATCTCCCCTGGGAGGACACAGTAACAAGTGTTCTGGGGCTATGTGGCTGATGTGTGAAGGCATAGCATTTGCTGGAACACAATGGGATATGTTAATAGAAAGAGGCCTTAAGGCACACAAATCACNTGAGATCTTTGAATTGTCCCTAATAGAACAGTTTCAAAGGGGCTGGAACAAAAGAGTGGAGGTTTGGTTTGAAGGATTTGCCACTTGTGTTCCTTTTTAAAACTCTCTCTCTCTCTCTCTCTCTCTCTCTCTCTTCAATTACCTCAGCCTCAGGCTGCGGCAGGCAGCAGGCAGCAGGCGTAGCTTCATTTATGGTTACTGAAGAGTTGGAGAAAGCTTTCTTTTTCATAGAGGAGAGGCTGAATTTGGTCCAATTTTTGAGAAGACGGCCAAGAGGGTTATCGAGAGGAACAGAGGAGGAGCTGCCCATGGTGCTAGGGATGGTGGTCTCCTGATAGCTGGACTAGAAAATCGAGGGGGGGGGGTCTCCCAAAGATCCTCTGAACAAGTCTCTGACCCAGGAGTTATGGAATTAGCGTGCTCATTACCATGTACTCTGGGTAAAGAGAGGAAAGTAAGGACCATTAGTTGTGAGTGCGACCCAACCACACCTAAGGTCGAGCAAGGGTCGTGGACCCGGTGGTGGAGTTCCTGGTGCCCCACAGTTTTCTCAAGGCAAATCACTTACCAACCAAAGGCCCATTGACCTGGGGAGGTGGCAACTGAGGTCCAGAGAAGGAAAAGAAGAATGGTGAGCGATTCACGAAAAGAACTATAGGGAGTGGCCAGCGGGGAGGGAGACTGTGTGTCTTTGACTTGTGTGCCTGTCGGATGAGCTGGTCTTTGACTTGCGTCTGGCAGGACCTAGTCCTAGAGTCCCGGACAGCTACCAGGTCATCCTGTCACAGGAGACTTCTTTCAAGTGGCGGATGCCCTAGAGGCATTTACGAGTCCGTCCTGCGCCCACTAAGAGTGCAGTTGCAGCCAAGGTGACTCACCTGTCCTCTGAGAAATAGAAAGGAGCCTCACACCATGTCTGGCAATGGCATTCCCCAACTAACAGAGAGGTCAGACTTTCACTTCCACCCGACAGTAGCCCCAGCCTGGAAGCGTCAATTTCCACCCTCCAAGGGAGGGGATCTGGGAGAGACTCTGGAGAGCCACCCGGGCAAACCCAGGCGAGGAGGAGGGTAGAGTCAAACTCCCGCGTTTTGGCACCAAAATGTCTTGGCGTAGAATTAACCCCTGGTTGTCAGCAGAATGTAAAAGAATTTACGAAATTCTATAAGAGAATCCAGAGAAAAGATTTATTGAAAGTCAGAGAGAGAGAGAGAGAGAGAGAGAGAGAGAGAGAGAGAGCTCTGTTTGGAACTGGCAGAAGTTTTAGTCCCAGCGGGGAACTCTGCACCAATGAGGAATGCTGGGGTTTTATATTTTCCCATGCAGGATATAGAGTGCTTGTCAGCTTGCTGGGGAGGGCCTGCCGATGCAATTGTCTTCTGGGAACCGTCCTGTTCCCATCTATGATGGACATCAGCTTGCAGGGGGTTGCTGTTGTGACTGGGAACTGTTCTGTTCCCACGTATGTGGATGTAAGGTGCTTGTCAGCTTGTGGGTGCAGTGCTAGCCAGGGGAGTTAGAGCCAAGTGGTTAATGTTTAGCTCGTTCCTGTTAGCCCACAAATTCACTCCTGTTAACTTTTTACCTGTCCCATCCTGCCAGTTCACAAGCCTGCTCCCGTTCACTTTTCACTTGTCTCATCACAAACCAGTTGAAGAACGGGGACCAGATTTGAATAGGCATTCTACAAAATGAAAATCCAAATGGCCAATGAACATATGAACACGTATTCAACCTCATTCTTATTAGGGAACCGCAAATTCAAACCAGAGTGAGATACAACTACCAATACAATGGTTGACACTGGATGTACTGGCAGTACCAAGTGTTGTTGGGGATGTGGAACAACTAGAATTCTTAAGCTTTGCTAGTGGGCATATAAATTTGGATGACTTGGGGAAACTGTGGCACTACCTCCTAAGATTGGAAATATGCATATGCTGTGATCCTTCTATTTCACTCCTGGTGGTATATGAGTGTACATGTCCAAAGACACATTAAGGAGTGTTCTTAGATAAATTATTTGTGATAGCCCCAAACTGGACACAACCTAAATGTCAATCAATAATTA
>NW_017732209.1:22963-26455 GCF_001890085.2 Hipposideros armiger
CCTTAAGTGTTTGGAAGATTTCACCAGTGGGACCATCTGGAGTTTTGTGGGGGAAAAAATTAATTATGTGTTAAATTTCTTTCATAGATATAGGACTATTCAGATTTTCTATTTCTTCATAGGTTTGTTGTGGTTTTATTTTTCAAAGAATTTATCCACTTTACCTAAATTTTCAAATGTATCGACGTGAAGTGGTTTGTATTATCCTTGTATTGCCCTTTTCATGCTTGTAGGATCTATAGTGATGTCTCGTTTTGATTCCTGCTATGGGTAATTTGTTTTCTCTCTCTTAGTTTTTCTTCATTAAAGTTTTATAGTTTTCAGTTCCCACATCCTGCATATATTTTGTTAGCTTTATATATGTGTTTATATTTTGTGGCGATGTTGTAAATGATATTTTTAAATCTTATGTTCCAGTGGTTTGTTGGTAGTACTTAGAAATACAATTAATTTCTTATGTTCACTTCGTATCTTACAACCTTGTTAAAATCACTCATTAATGCTAGTCCTTTTTTTCTAGAATACTTAGGATTTTCTATGTACATAATCATGTCATCCACAAATAAAGAGAATTTTACTTCTTCTTTTCCAACCTGTCACCTTTTATTTCCTTTTTCTTGCCTTATTGCCTTGGCTAGGAGCTCCATTACAATATTGAGTAAAAGTGGAGATAATAGACATCCTTATCCTGTTCCTGATCCTGGAGGGAGAGTGGTCAGTCTTTCACCATTAAATGTTAGCGGAGGTCTTTGTGGATGCCTTCTATTAAGTTGAGAAACTTTCATTCTATTTCTAATTTGCCAAGAATTTTTATCGTGAATGTGTGTTGAATTATGTCAAATTTTTTCTTTTATTGAGATGATATGATTTCACTCCAAAATTCTATTTATGTGGTGAATTTCACTAATAGATTTTTGGTTGGTAAATCAGTCTGGAATAAATCCCACTTGGTCAAGCAACATTTTCATAAGTTACTGTAGGAGATCTGTTAATATTTTGTTCAGGATTTTTTATCTATGTTCATAAGGGATATAGATTGTACTTTTCATTCATTGTAATGCTTTTGTCTGATTTTGATTTCAGGGTAATGCTGCCTTCATAAAATGAGTTGGTAAGCACTCCTTCCTCCTCTCTGTTCTGAAACAGTTTATGTAAGAGTGCTATCACATCTTCCTGAAACGTTTAACAGAATTCAACTGTGAAGCTCTCTGGCCCTTATACTTTCTTTGTGGACAAGTTTTTAATAATAAATTGATTTCTTTAATAGCTATAGTGATATTCAGATATTCTATTTCTTCAAGTGTCAGTTTTGATAATTTACATTTTTCAAAGAATTTGTCTATTTCAACTAAGTGCCCAAATTTATTGGCATAATATTGTTTATCATTTTTTATTCTTTTAATTTCTTTCATTCTTGAATTTAATAATCTTTTTCATTTCTTTTCATGATTTAATCTAGTGAGAAGTTTATCAATTTTATTAACCTTTTCAAAGAACCAAGTTTTTTCAAACTAAATTTTCTTATTTTTGGTCAATTTCCTGTATCATTTGTTTCCATTCTTATCTTTATTATTTCTTTCCTTCTGCTTGCTTTGGGTTAAATTTGCTATTCTTTTCCTAGCTTCTTACAGTAGAAGCTTAGATAATTGATTTAAACCCTCTTTTCTAATATAAACACTTAAATATATACATTTTCATTTTGAATTAACTTCTGTATATGATGGCTTTATATTTAAAATGCATTTTTTGGGCCGGCCGAGTGGCGCAATGGTTAAGAAATCGCTTGGGATGCCAGAGGGCCCCGGTTCGGATCCCACATATGAGGGCCAGTGACACTGCCCTCTACAGCTAAGATGCTGAATAACAGCTCAACCTGGAACTGGGCTGCCTGTGAGTCGCTGGCAACGGCGTAGGCTGCAGTCCCTGTGGCAGTGGGTTGCCATGGNTGTGTGTGTGTGTGTGTGTGTGTGTGAGAGAGAGAGAGAGAGAGAGAGAGAGAGAGAGAGAGAGAGAGAGAGAGAGAAAGAGAGAGAGAGAGGGCCCACTTGAGTCTGGGGCTATTCACAAGTCAGACAGACATCTGGGGCACAGTCCAGTGGATAAAGCAGGTTTCTTTTTTTTTAAGAGAAGAGGCTAGGGGTCGAGAGAACACATGAGGTAGGAAGGAGATCAGAGACTGGCCCTGCTGGAATGGAAAGTGGGTGTGTGGGAATAGAGGGAGGGCTTAGAGCACGGAATTCAGGTGTTAAGGTGAGAACTTGGGCCTGGGAGCCTGGGGGCCTTTTGCAGCCGTGTGGTGTTCTAGGAGCAGGGACAGCGCTGGGGCAAGGGCAGGCTGGAGGAGTCTGCACAGGGATGCTGGAGGAGTCTGCACAGGGATGCTGGCGGGCCTGGGACGCTCCCTCTCCTTGCTCCACAGGCTTTTGTGCGGAGCTTCTCCCAGGCAGTAGGCGCAGAGCACTTCTCTCAAGGAGTCATCGTGCAGGTGCCTGACCGCGGGGGCGGGGCTCCTAAGAAACGTAGCAAGAGTGGCAGCTCAGAAGGGGAGGAGCACTGGCATGGGGTAGGAGCTTAGAGGCTCACGGGGTTAGGGCAGGGGACTTCAGTGAGGACGGTGACTCAGGAAGGCTTTAATGGAGCGGCCTCAGAAGCGGTGGGTTGGCGCAGGGGGCGTGGCCTTCATGAGTGTGGCCCGGAGCGTGTGCTAGAGGGGCGGGCTGTAGAGGGGCGGGCTCCCTGAGACCCTTGTGGGAGAGCAGCAAGTGGGTGGAACTCCGGGATTCTCAGACAGGGCCTAGGAGTTTAGGCTGGGACAGGCAGGGAGTTCTTACCTTTACCCTTCCTGCAGACAGTGAGCCCCTGCATGGTCGACACAGATATGACCCATCCCGTGAAATTCCGGCAGCTCCTAGCGAATTCCGAAGACTTTGCTCCGCAGGCGTTGGACACCCTTGGCCTCACCTCCCAAACCTCTGGGTGCTTCAGCCACGCTATACAGGTACCTTCATGGGGCAACTACAGGCATAGGGCTAGATGGAACATTCCCTGGCCCAGGTCCACTAGGCCTCAGAAGCAGGGAGATGTCCAGAAGAGGGGAGGGCCACACCTTGGCCTGGGGAGAGAGGAAAGGAGATGGGAGACCTGAGGGTAACCTGACTCCTGGTACCTCTTCTTCCCAGGGTGTCCTGCTGGATCTCCTCCTGCCCATATGGTTTGCTCTCAGTCGCTGGGGAGTAAAGCATTTATTTCTGTTGTGGATATACTCTGATAAAAGAAAAACGCTCTCTGATAAAAGGCCTTGAAGAGTCGCCGGCCTTGAAGAGTCCTCTTTCTGTCAGAGGTTTGAGATGTCGCAGTTGTCACTAAATGTCCAGGTGTTCCGGGGTCCACTTCTGTTCCACTGGTCTGCTTGTCCCTCTATTCCCACGTGTGGGACATCTTTGCAAACATTAACAGCCCTGGCCCAGGGTTATTGGGGCGGGGGGAGGGGGG
>NW_017732209.1:31007-33059 GCF_001890085.2 Hipposideros armiger
AGTGAAGCAACGTCCTCCACAGCTAGACTGAAGAACAAAACGACAGCAACTTGTCTGTTCCCCTTTCCCCAATTCCCCAGCACTGTTCCCATCCCCCCAATTACCCAATAAAAATCTTTAAAATAAATAAATAAATAAATAAATAAATAAATAAATAAAATGCATTTTTTGTGGGCAGTATGTAGTTGGATCTTGCTTTTTTTATCCAGTCTGAAAAACTCTATCACATAATTGAGTAGTCACTAATTTAGGTTCAGTGTGATTATTAGTATGACTAGGTGTAAATCTATCAACTTGATTTTTTTTCTATCTGTCTTGTCTAGTCTTTGTTTCTTTTCTCCACCTTCTTTTGGATTAACTATTTTTTATGACTATTTTATCTTCTTTGTAGGTTTCTTAGCAATAGCTCTTTGTTTTGTTATTTTAGTGTTTGCTTTAGAGTTTATAACTTTATCACAGACTACCTTCACGTGATCTACCACCAATTTACATATGGTGTAAGAACCTTACAATAGTGCATTTGCATATCTCCTCTCCTGGCATTTGTGCTATTGTCACACATTTCACTTTTACATGTTATATGTTCTACAACACATTGTAATTATTTTTGCTCAGAGAATCAATATTTTTTAAAGAGATTTGAATAACAAGAAAAACAGTTTCTATATTTACCTACAGAATTATGGTTTCTGGTGCTCTTTATTCCCTTGTATGGATCCTGATTTCCATTTGGTATTTTTTCTTTCTGTCTGAAGAAATTTCTGAAATATTTCTTCTTGTGCAGGTCTGGTGAGACATTCTTTAAGCTTTGGAATGTCAAAAAAACTTGGTCTTGCCTTCCATTTCTTAAGTTTTTAGATTTAAAAAAAACTGTACTAGATACACATAACATGAAATTGAGTGTCTTAATAACCATTTTTAAATGCACAGTTCAGTGGCATTAAGTACATTCACATTGCTATGCAACCGTCATCATCGTCATCCATCTCCAGAACTTTTTCGTCTTCCCAAATGGAAACTCTGTACCCATGAAACATCAACTCCTCATTCTCCCTCCTCCCAACCCCTGGCAACCACTATTCTACTTTCTGTCTCCATGGATTTACTGCTCTACATACTTCATGTAAGTGGAATCATATAGCATTTGCCCTTTTGGGACTAGATCATTTTGCTTAGCATAATAATTTTCAAGGTTCATCCACGTGTAACATGTGTCAGAATTTCTTTCCGTTTTAAGGCTGAATCATAGTCCATTGTATGGACACACCACGTTTTGTTTATCCATTCATCTGGCAGTGCTGGGTTGTTTCTAGCTTTTGGCCATTGTGAATAATGCTGCTGTGAACATGGGTGGACCAATACCTGAATCCCTGCTTTTAATTCTTTTGGGTTTATACCTAGAGGTGGAATTGCTGGATCATATAGTAATTCTATGTTTCCATACTGTTTTTCACAGTGGCTGTACCATTTTACATTCCCACCATTAGTATATAAGCATTCCAATTTCTCCACATCCTTGCCAACGCTTGTTATTTTCCTTCCCTCCCCTTTTTAAAAAAAATAATAGCCACCCTAATGAGAGTGAAGTGGTATCTGATTGTGCTTTTGATTTACATTTCCCTAATGAACATCTTTTCATGGGCTTATTGGCCATTTGTATATTTCCTTTAGAGAAATATCTATTCAAGTCTTTGGCCCATTTTTGAATTGGGTTGTTTGTTACTTCCTTGTTGAGTCAAATTCTGGCTATTAATTCTCTATCAGATATATGATTCGTAAATACCTTCTCCCATTCTATGGGTTGTCTTTTCACTCTCTCGATAGTGTCTTTTGAGTCACAAAAGTTTTTCATTTTATTTATTTATTTATTTTTTAAAAGATTTTTATTGGTGAATTGGGGGGATGGGAACATTGCTGGGGAGTTGGGGGAAGGGGGACAGACAAGTTGCTGTCGTTTTTTTGTTCTTCAGTCTAGTTGTGGAGGACATTGCTTCACTGGCCCAAGTTGGCACCATCATTGCGCTCTTCCCGGGAGAGGCAGATCAGTCGCCG
>NW_017732209.1:34584-50469 GCF_001890085.2 Hipposideros armiger
AGCTGAGCCATCCTGCTACCTGTTGGCAGCTCAGCGGCTGCTCAGCTCGGGCTGGACTCGAACTGCTGTTGCTCAGAGCTCAAACTTTTGAGCGAGCTCTTAACCAACTGAGCCACTCAGCCGGCACCCTCTAATTATTTTATTTTTTTGGATGCTATTGTAAATGGAATGGTTTTCTTAATTTCCTTTTCAGATTATTTATTGCTAGTGTTTAGAACTACAACAGATTTTTGAGTGATGATTCTAATGTGTGATTCCAATTATATAAAGTACAAAAATTGGCAAAAGCAATCAATGGTGTTGGAACCAGAATAGTGATTAACCTTTGCAAGGGGAGTGGTTGGCAGGAGATGCAAGGTGGGAGAGGGGTGCGGGGCGGGGACTGGAAAGGTCTATATCTTGACTTGTGTTGGTTACATAGGTGTGTTCACTCAGTAGAAATTTATTGAGCTTTGCACCAATGATCTGTGTGCCTTTCTGTGTGTTTATTTTACTTCTATAAAGAGAAAAAAATCCAAAGAGAATAGTTTATGAATTTGAAGGTGGGAATCTCTTTTCTCCCTCCAATCCTGTTCCCCAGAGGTAACCATGGATACAAATGGGATAGTGCCTCCATCTAGAGTTATAAATATATTTACTGAGATGTATCCACTGTGTTGCACTTCACATTTTTCACCTGACAGTGTATCTTGGAAGGTGTTTCATGTCAGAACCTGAAGAGCTGCCTCCAATCTTTATCAGCTACAGTGAATTACATCTGGGGCTAGCTGCCCCTTGACTGTTTCCATCTGTGCTACTTGAACAGTGTAGCAATGGCTATCTTCTTTCAAGTGTCTGTTTTGCACCTGTGTGACTATGGCAAAGGAATGCATTCCTGGAAGTGAGGTTTCTGAGATCAAGGATATGAGCATTTTAAATTTCCCTTTGAAAACCACTCCATGTATAACAAAGTGCATTAGGTGAGACTATAAGAAAATGTAAGGGGTGTATTGTTTCCGTTTTCCTCCTCAGGGCCTCTGGGATATTGTGAAATGCAAGATGATGTCTGTGGGCCAAGTCGGGGCTGGATCTCAGCACACATGCCTCCTCCTCCAGGAAGTCCCCCACACACACTAACTCCCAGACAAGGCCAGGCACCCCTTGGGCTCCTGCAGCCCCCTGAGCTCCCAAACTCTACCTCTGACCACTCTGGATGATAGCTGTATCTACCCCACTGGATTGTCAGTTTTGAAAGAGCAATGCCAAGGCTATTGAGGTCACCACAATGTCCCCAGAGCTGCCTTGAAAAAGGTTGGCAGAGGATGAACTCGAATGAATGGATGGAAGGAAGGAAGGGATAAATTTATAGGAACAAAGGAAGTGGGGGCTCAGAGGAGACCCAAGTGGGTGACAGGACTCAGAGCCCCCAGGGGCCTAGAGAAGGGGCAGGACCTCAGAGGCAGAGGAGGTGGGAAGGCTCAGAGAAGAGAATGGAGACTTCAGGGATGGGAGGAGCCATCCAGAAGGAGACGGGTCTCAAGAAGAGAGATAGATTCTGAGGGGGGTGGCATCTCAGGGAGAGGCTTGGGGACTTGAGAGGGGACTAGAGTTTAGAGACAGGGGTTGAGGCTTAGGGAGGGGTGTGGGAGCTCCGACAGGGGGTGAAAGTTGCAGAAGGCCTGGGGCTGAGGTTCTGAGGCAGGGTAGAAGCTTGGTACATTCTCTTTTGGCCCCTCCTCCTCTCTGTGATAGCGAGGCCCAGGCTTGTCTCAGACTTGCTCAGGTTGCTTGGATTTGGCCTGCTGTTGATGAAGGGGCCCAAGGACTTTGCTGGGCAAACATTAGACACCCTTGGTCTCTCCCGTCATACCTCTGGGGGCCTCTTGTACACTGGGTATTTTGATGGGACTGCTTTAGGCTGAGGGTTCAATGGAAAATGATCTGCCTGCATTTACAGTTCAGCAGAAAGGCACTGGCCCATTCTGGAAGGGGACAGGGTTGCGGGGGGAGGCCCCAGAGTGGGGTGAACCCTGCCTGGTGCATCTCCTTCTCAGAGGAGGTCCTGGCTGTGACTTCATGTTTTGTTTTTTTTTTTTTGGTGTTTTTTTTAAAAGATTTTTATTGGGGAATTGGGGGAGGGGAACAGACAAGTTGCTGTCCTTTTGTTCTTCAGTTGTAGAGGACGTTGCTTCACTGGCCCAAGTTGGCACCATCATTGCGCTCTTCCCGGGCGAGGCAGATCAGTCGCCGGCTTCCGGACTGCCGATCACAGTGGCTGCAGGCTGCTCACGCTGGCTGCTGGCTACACACGGTAGCCCATGGCAACCCACTGCCACAGGGACTGCAGCCTACACCGCGGGCGACTCACGGCAGCCCAGCCCCAGGTTGAGCTGTTGTTTAGCATCTTAGCTGTAGAGGGCAGTGTCACTGGCCCTCATATGTGGGATCCAAACCGGAGTCCTCTGGCATCCCAAGCCAGCTCTTAACCAACTGAGCCACTCGGCCGGCCCGCAACTTCATGTTTTGATGAAGCTAAATTAACCTGGTCTCAGTTGAATCAACCCCAGTCCAAGCAGAGGGCATGGCCACCTGGCGCCTCCTTTTCCTCACCCTGGACCATGGCTGTGGCCCATATGAATAGTTTCCCTCACCATCTGACTTTATCTTTTCTCCCCAGTGATGGGGCTGCTCAACTACTTCCTGGCTGTGTGATCAGATGGAGTAACAGGGCCTTGGGGACCTCATTAGTGCACCAGGGACAATAACACGACCCACCTCCTAGGTGGTGGGGAGGCTGGCCTCGGACCGGGCAACAAGGTGCGGGGCACAGTTAGGCACGTGGCATATGGGTGCTCAGTGGACAGTGGCTGAGAACTCTCGGAGTCTTTCTAATTGGGGTTCGAATCCTGGCTGCTGCCTCTAAGATTCTGTTGCCCAGCTTGTGCCTAATCTGAGCCTGCTTCCTGCCTGGGATAAACAATGCCTCCTCAGGAGATGGCCGGTGAGTTCAGTTGGTTAGAATGTGGTCTGATAACACCAAGGTTGCTGGTTCGATCCCCACATGGGCCACTGTGAGCTGTGCCCTCCTTAAAAAACTTATAAAAAAAAATCCCTCCTCCCAGGGCCAGAGGCATGGTGCCATGAGATGCTGTGCATTTAGGGCACACAAGGACCCAATGAATAGCTGCAATCCTGTCCCAGTCGCACAGCCAGGAAAGGGTAGGGTGGGGATGGAGCGCACCTCTGAGTCCAAACAGCTAACATTTTCCCAAGTGCTTTTCCTGAGTCAGGACCTGGGCCACTTCCTCACTGGGCCCTCCCGGCCTGCTCACTCACAGGGTGGCTGTTGTAAGGGCCTGGAGTGTACAGGTGGGGTCCTGGCACTTGCTGGGTGGGTTATTTTGGCTGCATTCCTTCCTTCCCCTGTCTGAGCCTCTGTGTCCAAGTCTGCAAGTTTGCTGAGAAGGGGCACGGAGTGACTCGCTGGGAGCATGGGACTTGGTTTACGGTACACGCTCAATTATTGCAGCTTTTAGGACCCTTTCCCCCATTTTACAAAAGTAGAAACAGAGGCTCCAAGTAAGGTCAGAGTTTCTCAGGCCAGACCAAGAAAATGTTTGCAAAATCTGAAAAGAACACTACTAAACTGAGATGAATTCATCTTGAATTAAATGCCTACAAACTACAACACGTTAATTCTTCGATTCCTCTCTTGTGAATCAATGACACTGAAAGTGTCATTTTAGTAGTTGAAGTAAGGAGGGTACATCCTCTGGACGTCTTGCTTTATCTTGGGCAAAGACAGCTTAAGCAGTTTACTAGAGAGGGACAGGAACCACACTGCCCAGAGAGGATCAGCTTCCTGCGCAGGGTTACACAGCCCCAAGGCTCCAAGAAACCTGAGTCCCCACCTTCCCGAGTTCAAATGTGCGTGAGGCCACCCCAGCTCCAACACTGACCCCTGGCTGCCTCCTCCTTCCGATTTCTCAGGAAAAAAAAAAAATCATGCCAGGAAGCATCCATCATAGGCTGTCCAACCAGGCCGGAGGGGCAGAGGTCAACAGGGAGGCGACCTCAAGGTCTCCGTGGGGACCAGGATCCGGTGGGGCTGGGGGTGAGAAGCTGGAATTTTTCCCACCCTGAGATTTTCCTGCATCAACCCAGGAGGGCGCCCTGGATGCCGCCGGCCCTGCCCCCCACCTCCTTCCTCTCTTGACACAGCTTCCCGGTTAAGGATGGATAGGGAGGGCAGGCCAAGGTGGAACTGCCAGGCCCAGGAAAGGAGAGGCACTTTGGGATTGACAAAATGAGGGGCCCTGGCTCAGAGTGGCCCAGGGTTGGCCACAGAGACTTGCAACCCGCCTGTGGACCCCACCTGACCACCTGGGTGCAAACAAGGTGGCCTGGCTGTTCCTGGCCCGCAGGGCCTCCCTCAGTCTCCAATGCACTGCCCAAGAGTTGGACCTTAGCCCGGCCTTGGGCGTGTAAGAAGCCCTTGGCCCTGGGCCCTGCCCCTGGTCCTTCCTCCCCCCACACACTGGGGACTCAGCCCTTCCTTGTGTTAAATAGAAACCTCTTTATTCTAAGTATCATACATTCCTTAATACATTGGACTGGGGCCAGACCTTGAGGTGAGGGGAAAGGGGGGGCCTGGGATATTTGTGTAGAGCCTTCCAACGCCACCCACCACACATTGGGCTGGAGAGGTGGTGCTGGGAACGCGTCTCCTGGCCTTGGGAACGTCCTTGCTCCCGCTTGCCCTCGTTTCTCTTCTGTACAGGGAGTTGGCGGGTGGGTGAGAAGACCTCTGAGGACCTCTCCATCCCAGGGGTCTATGGTCCCAGGCAAAGAGTCAGGAGGACTGTGTGTCAGCAGCAGAGATGGGGGCACTGAGACGGAAGGCTGGGAGAGTCTCAACGTTGGGCCTGAGGCCGGGATGGGGCTGGAGGCCGAAGCCGGGGCAGACAGGCCAAACTGGGCCTGGCCAGCCGGGAGAGGGGGAGGCGGCCCAGGAAAAGAGGGAGGCCGAGGCAAAAAGGGGGGCGCGGCACGGGGATGTCTGCGAAGAAGGCACGGTCCCGAGGGGGTGACAGGGCTTCCCCCTCAAACAGCTCCAGGTCGCGGGCCACGGCCAGGATCTCATGGCGGGTGACCGTGTTGTGCAGGCCACGGATGTCAAGGAGGGCCGCGACGTGCTTCCGCCTGGGAGTAGAAGAAGGGACAGAAGCGTGAGATTCTGGGCTCCTGACACACACCCAGCCCCACTGTGGACCCCACCTGACCAACACCCATGTCACAACCTATCTTAGCTCTGGAGTCCCTGCAGAGTCCCCCTCCACACCGGCCCCTCCAGATCCCTCTCTGTTCACCAGGCCCCCCTGCCCCTCTTCCCATGCCAGCCTCCCTCCGGAACAACCATTCCCAAATCCTCCCACTCACAAGGATTCCAGAACCCTCGCCTCCAAACCCAGCCCAGGAATCTTCCTGTCCATCCCAGTCTCAGCTCCTGATTGAAATAACCTTTCATTTTCAGCCCCAACGTAGTTGAGACAACTCCTAAATTTCCCTTCCGGTGCCCTCACATCTGTTTAAGCCCTGGTATCTACAGCAACACTGAACTTCACTTTTGTTTTCGTCTCAAACAGCCCCACATCATCACGCAAATGTGGTGCCCACCCACATTCCCAACCTAACCCTCACCTCACTCCAAGGTCTGGAAGTTTCTCACCAGCTCCAGAGCCATCAGCCAAAACTCAACTCAAGATCTGTCAACCTCGATCCCATTCTGGAACCTTCATCTCCAAATTTGACCTTGGAATCCTTATTCGCCTCACCCCCAACCCATTCCCAAGATCGTGCTCAACTAAAATTCTATTCAGGATCTAAAATTCACTTTGGGGACCCTCATTCCCAACTCAAACCCAACTCCAGTCCACAGCCCTTGGCCCTAAATCTGACACAAGGGAACCTTCCCCTTCACCCCCACCTCAGCTCCAGATCACGGATCCAAAACTCAACTCCAGAACCACCGCCATATTTCAGCTCAAGATCCTGAATCCAACCTTCATTTCCAGAACTTTCATTTCAGAGCTCCGGGGCCTTCACTACTCCCTTCAACCCAGCTCAGTGTCTACACATTCCAGGTTTGGACTCCTCACAGCTCCAAAACACTCACCCAAAACGAGGCTCAAGAACCTTCTAGCTCAACTGAAGAGCCCCCAAACTCAGCTTGGGAACTGTTCCTCTCAGCCCAGCTTGAGACCTCACAAACTGAGGTTCACATTCAAGTTCAGAAATCCTAATCCAGCAAGAAGGCTGGGTCCCCCACCCGCCCCCATGGCACTCCAGGGCTCTGTGCTTTCCCAAGGACATGAATTCCACACCCCAGAATCAGAGCCATCCATTGTGAGTCAGCTCTGGAATCCTCACCCTCAACCCCTAGCCCTCAACCCTGGACCCCAAACCCCACCAATGCCCTGTTGCACCGATGCCCTGTGCTCGGTTTACTCTCTCTAGGGACAGAATGTCTGCCTGCCCGAATAGCACTTCGGTACTGCCACAACGGCCACCAGCATCCCACATTTACAGGTGGCAGCATGGTGTGGTGGTCAGGTGTGCCAGCTTTAGACAGCCTTCTACCTGGGTTCAAGTCTCGGCTTTGCTACTAGCTGGCTTTCCTATTTGGGGTTAGCTACTTAGTTTCTGCCTGCCTCAGGTGGTGCCAAGCACTTACAACAATGCTGCCCTTCTCTTATAGAGTGGGTATGTAAGATGCTTTCTTAGGTCTGACATAAGGACTCAGTAAGCAAGAGCTGATATTGTTACTGCTGTCACCATTGACGAGGATGATGGTGATTTCATAGTCTGACGAAAAGAGTACTATTATCCCCGTGAAACGGAGGAGGAAAATGAAGGTCAGAGAGGACCACAGAGAAAGGAAATGGTCCACCAGGATCTGAATGGCGCCTGCCGCTGCGGCAATGCGTGTGCGCCCATGTGCCCGTGCGTGTCCCCGTGTCCCCCGCGGTTCCCCTGTTGGGCCGGCCCTTCCTGCCGCCAGGCGGCCCCCGCGCCCCCCTGCCCTGCGCTTCCTGTGCTTGCTTGTTTGTTTTCGAGCCCTGGTGGCGGCGGCAGCGACGGTGACGGCGGCAGGCGAAGGAGGGAAATCGTATTAATAATGCCCTGGTTCCAGCAGGAAACGGCCGTCAGACACGCTCGCCACCTCCCTCCCTCACCCCAGAGGCAGGAAATGCAGGGACGGATGCCAAGGCCCTCCGGAGACCTCGGCCTGGCAGCGGGGTGGGAGTGGGACACTCACCTGATGTCTGGGTAGTCCCGCACCAGCACCCCCACCTCCACCTGGATGCTGGGAGTGTCTTCCAGCTGCAGGACTTCGGCCAAATGGGGCACCACGGCGTCCAGCCAAGAGGCCGGGGACTCCTGCAGGAGAAGGCCCTGGGTTTGCACTCTTCCCAACGGCCCCCTCCGCAAACCACAAGCTCCCAAGGCCCAGCCCCTCCTGGCCTCAGTTTCCTCATATGTAAAACGGGGCAGAGGACAGATTGTGATCAGAAGTTATCTGGAACCTTTGGAAATCTGAAGAAAAGTCTATAATAGAAGCTACTCCAAGTTTCGCAGTTAATTTGGGGCCTGGGGGCACCCCTTAGAACCTAGTCCAAGTTTGCAAACTTGGGGGGAAACTGGATACCTGCACAAGTTGATCGCTCTGCCTTCTCAATAAAATTTCCAAAACAAATTTCCAAGGACTCCAGACTAGAAACTCCTAGAATCAAGTCTGATAAGGCCCTTCCTGTCCTGCTGATTACAACTGGGTACAAATAAAAATTGGTGATTTTATTTTATTCATTATTATTTTTTTTTTTAGCTGAGCCATCCTGCCACCTGTTGGCAGCTCAGCTTGGGCCAGGGATCGAACTGGCAGCCCTGTTGCTCAGAGCTCGCACTCTTGAGTGAAGCTCTTAACCAACTGAGCCACTCGGCCCCCCCAAAAAAAAACTTGATGATTTTAAATTCTGGTATTTGGGAACACTAAGATTCTGAGTTTCTGTTGCATTTGGTTTCTACCTGTGCTCAGAATAATAGCTGATGTTTGTGGCGGGCCATCTCTGTGCATGGTAGGGTTCTAAGCACATAACTGATCTCACCCCCCAACAATGTGTAGGGACCATGATTCTACTCCTTTGCGCGCAGAGGCTAGCTGTCGCCGGATTTTAGGCGCGCGGAGGGCAAGACCTCGAGTGTTACCGGTTGCTATGGACTGAAAGTTGAGTGACAGTATTATTCTAAGCCCAGGTCCTGGCTATCGGGTCCGTGGTTTTGGAGCCGCCGCCCCGCCACAGCCACACTGACCAGCCGCCTGAACAGCCTCTGGAGCTGCGCCGCGTCCTCCCGGAGTCTCCCGGCCACGCGGCTGCGCGTCCGCGCCGAGCGGCAGCGCAAGCGTCCGCGGAGCAGGGGCCGCACGTACTCGACTAGCGCCCGCCGGTGCAGCTCGGCCACCAGCGCCTGAGAACCGGGGGAGACACGAGGGCGTGTGAGCCGCCGGTACTCCCGTTGCTACTCCCCTCTCCGGGCACCCCACGGGAACCCCGGCCCAACCTACAGAACGCCAGTCCCCCTCCCTGCACCCAACCCCCGAGAGTGATCCCTGTCCTCTTCCCCTAAACAACTCGCAGACAGACCCCAAAGGATGCCCATCCCAGCCCTCTTCCCATTCTCCCGAGTTCCACCCCACCGTACGCCTCAGTACTCGCGGGCAAGGCTCTCCGCAGACCCCAGGCAGAGAGCCACCTATCTCACCCCGAGAGAGCTTCTCCCCACCTTGAAGAGGTCTCCCCCAGCAGAGTGCCCCTGCTTCACGCCCCTTCCTCCCACTCCCCTGCCCAGCAGCCGCACCTGGTAAGGCTCATCCTGCATCCTGCGCAGTGCCAGGGCCTGCGCGCCCAGCGTGCCCACGATGCCGTCCAGGGCCTCCGGGCTGCTCAGCCACTTCCTGCGCATCAGCTTGTTGAAGTGTGGCTGGGAGAGACAGAGTGGGGGTGCGTGGGTGAGGGTTATAGCTCCCCTTCCTGCCACCCTCTTTCTTCATTTAGCAGTTCCACATACCATGTCCTCAAACTCTGCTCGAAGCTGAACCAGGGCTGTGTATGTGGTGCTGGGGACACAGCAGTGACTAAGACAGCCTCAGCACTACCCTCCTGGGGATTAGAGTCCAGAGGGAAAGACAGACGCATCCCCAGACAGTGACCACAGTCAGGGGGTTAGGAAGCTCAGAGGGATGCCTGAGTCAGCACAGAGTCAAGGAGGACTTCCTGGAGGAGGGCACACCAAAGCTGAGGCCCTGGATGAAAGGTCATTGTTAGCCAGATAATGGGTGGGAGAGAGAGTGGCTCAATCAGAAGGAAGTGTGACGTAGTCTCAGATTTCAGAAGGACCTGCCAATCGAGGAAGACCAAAAAGAAGGTCAATGTGGTTGGCAAGACCATCTATATAATTTGCCAGGCCTGGGCTCACCGAGTGACACGTTGGTTAAGAGTTGGCTTGGGACGCCAGCTCTAAGCATCAGAGCCCAGGTTCGGATCCCACATGAGGGCCAGTGATTCTGCGCCCTCTACAGCTGAGAAGGTGAACAACAGCTCAACCTGGAGCTGGGCTGCTGTGAGTCGCTGGTGATGGCAGTGACTGTGAGTCCCTGCTGCAGTGGGCTGCCTTAAGCTACAGTGAGTGGCCAGTAGCCAGCAGGAGCTGCCCTGAGCCCCTGTGAACAGCCATCCAATGGCCAGGGAGCAACTGCCTCACCCAGGAAGAGCACAATGATAATACCAACATGGGCCAGTGAAGCGACGTCCTCCACAACTAGACTGAAGAACAAAAGGACAGCAACTTGTCTGTTCCCCTCCCCCAATTCCCCAATAAAATCTTAAAAAAATAAATAAAATGAAATAATTTGCGGGGCCCAATGCAAATGCAAATGGGAGACCCTTGTTCAAAAATTAAGAATTTCAAGACAGAGACAGCAGAGAATTAAATGAAGCTCAGGCTCTTCTAAGCAAAGGGAGCCCTGTGTGACTGCCGAGTTCTGTGCGTCCATCCCTGAAGCTGGAACTGGTAATGGGGGCAATGGAAGGGTTAGGCTGGTCAGGTGGGCTGGGTTGGAGCACGCAGGGGCCCTCTGGGCAGTGTGAGGAGCCCCAGCTTTCTCCTGACGGTACTGAGGAGCCATGGCAAATTCTGAACAGGAGAGGGGAAGGGTCAGGTTTGTGATTTACCAAAATCTATGGGAGGGGGCGAGGCTAAGGCAGACATGGGGTTGGGGAGGCTGGAAGGAGGGTAAAGCAGGGACAACAGCGGTCAGAGGAGGTGAGGAGGGGGAAAGGAGAACCCAGGTGGTAGATTCATAGGATGTAGTGAGTGATCTGTTGGGGGGCGTGGAGGGAGGCATCTGGACAAGATAATGGAGGTGGGATGGGCAGTGGGCCTGTCCCTGAGATGGAGCCTGTGGGAAGTGGAGGAATCACGCTGCAGTCTGGGTGAATACCAGAAGTGTGAGGTGTCTGGAGACCTGCAGGGTTGGTGCCCACAGGGTTCTGAAGCAGGTACCTATCCCACTCAGCCCAGCACCCCCATCCTGCCCTCTCATCCTGACAGTAGCCCCGTTTGCTGAACCTCCAAAAATGGGGCCTGTGGGCTTTTGTTGAAAAGCCAGTGGGAATTAAATGAGCTGATGTACTTGGTACAGTGCCTGGCTCAGGACACGTTATTGCTGCTATAAAGTCTGCATTTGTGAAGATGGTGATGGCCAATACCCGCGGGTCAGGACAGGAGCTAAGCACTTCATGGCCACAGTCCCATTGCTTCTTCACACAGCCACCTGAGAAGCCTGGAATTCCTATGTCCTCTATCTAAACAGAGGCCCCAAGAGGATAAGCAATTTTCCCAAGGTTCCCCTTACCTGGAAGCCGGGCCTGAACCAAAGACTGTACCCCACTTCCCAGCACCCCCACGTTCTCCCCCCACTAGCTCACTCCCATTCACATACTTGTCCATTTAGTCATTCAACAAACACTTTCCGAGTCCTTCTTGTGGGCCCAGCCCTGGGTGGGTCATTGGGGACACATGAGGGAACGCTTGGGGACACAATGCAGAATGAAACAAACAAATGCTTGATAATCATACACAGGTCAGAGAAATCTGAATACCAAGGTGATATTTGATGATATTAGGGAATTTTTGTTCCATGTGTCAGGTATGAAAATGGCATTGTGGTTATGTTTTTTTTAAAAAAGATTCCTTATCCTTTGGAGATACAGGTTGAAGTGTTGATGGATGATGGTAGGATGGGAAGGACCTGCTTTAGAAGAATCCAGTGGGCAGAAGAAATGGGGGGAGAGATGAGACAAGATCAGCCTGGAGTTGATAGGTGCTGGAGGTGGGTGATGGGTCCACAAGAGGTCATTCCATCATTCTGTCTACTTTTGTGTACGTTTGAAATTTTCCATAAGAAGCCATTATTTTAGAAACATTCCAACAAATTCTTGCCCTTCAGGAGATAACATTCCAGGGGGAGAAGCCAAAAACAGCAAAGGATATAGCATGGCAGGCGACAGTAAGTGTTTTGGTGACAAATAGGGCAGGGAGTGAGGAAGGGAGTCTCAGGACGTCTATTTTATTTATTTATTTTTCTTTTTGTGTGTGTGTGTGTGTGCTTTCAGGGCATCTATTTTAAATAGGGCAATCAGGAGAGGTCTCACTGAGAAGGTGACATCTGACTCAAGGCTTCAGAGGTGAGAGAGGGAACTATGTGGCTACTGGAGGAAAGAGTGGTCCAGGCAGAGGCAACAGCAGGTGCTAAGGTACTGAGGCTGGAATGTGTCTGCCACATTCAGGAGCAGCAGTGGGGCGGTGTGGCTGGAGCAGAGCTAAGTGAGGGGGAAAGTGGAAGATGAGGTCAGAGAGGGAAGAGGCGGACTGTGCAGGGCCTTGGGGGCCACGGCAAGGACTTTGGCTTTCACCCTGAGTGAGCTGGGAGCCATGGCAGGTTCTGAGCAGAGGAGGGACATGATCTGATGTACAGCCTGGGTTGAGCATGTGTTACAACCACTCAGCTGCACACCTCTCACCCCGTTCCCCGTTTTTCCCCGACCCTGCCCATACTCTCATCCACCTCTGAACCCAGCCCCCTCCAGGCATGCACAAGAACCCAGGGAAGGATGAATGGGGCTCTAGGGTCTCAGAGAGGCTGGACAGGGATTTGGGGGATCTCAGTGGGGAGGGGCTCCACCGAATCCCTAAGGCCCCTCCTGCTGGTGGCTCTCAGTCCTCCCCTTGACCGTATGCTCCCACCTTTTCCTTCCTGTACTCTTCTCAGCCCCCACAAATGACCCAGACATGGCCATCACCCCCCACCCCCGCCTGCTTCCCAAACACTGAGTCATGGGTTGAAAGGAACTGAAGGATAGGGGATACACTCCCCTGTCCTGGCACAGGCCCCACCCAAGCCCCCTGCCTCACTCACCTGCAGTTCCTGGAACAGGAGGTCGGCCAGGACACGGTGGCAGAGCCGGGTCACGCGGTCCAGAGAACTGGCCGCTGCTTCCCGAGCTGGCTCACTTTCAGGGGGCCCCACGCGGGCCAGGCGCTCCGCCAGAGACCTGTGGGGATCCGTGGAGTCAAAAGTCAAGGAACCCTAACATTCAGCCCAACTGCCTGGACCTGCCTTAGATAGACCCTATTTTGTGGGGCACAGGGATGGCAGGTCAGATGGGGTCCTGGGAAAAGTCAGGGGCTCTGGGGAGGTTTTGGAGGCTGAGAAATATCAGGGGATGTCTGAGAGACTGCAGAATTTGGGGGCTCTGAAGAATGTCTGGGGGCCTAGAAGGTGTTGTGGGATGAAAGGTTTCTTTCTGGGTCTGTTCCTCTTTGTGAGAGTAGGGAGGTCTCCATTCGCAAAGTTGCGACTCTAAATGTCTATAATTCTAAAATTCTACCCTTCTCATTTTCTGTCATTGTAACAGTTAATGACCCTCCATCGCTGAAAGGAGGTGCAAGGCAATTTGGAACTTTCTGCCCAAATCTCAGCAGGGCTCCTTCTGGGAATGTATCCCTGAGTCTCCACAGTTATAGGAGTTGACAGACGTGCCAGGTTTTTCTCTGCAAAAGAGTGGAGCCAGCTATCCATCCTTTGGGGACAGACCAATAAATTAAGGGAACTCCAAGCCATTGGAATCCGTTTAGGGAAGGGAAAAAAAATGTGAGAACTCTTCCTGTGTTAACAGAAAGATCTCCAAGCTGTTAAAGGGGCAGAGTGTGTGCCATATTCTACCATTTGTATTTTTTTAAAAAGGAAAAGGAGTAATACACATACATATATTTAAATATATTTACTTATATCTGCATTAAATATACGTATGTATGTGTATGAGATATGCATATACCTGCATATGCATGAAGTGTGTACAGTATATATGCATATTGCGTATACATATTTACTGGTAAGTGTATCAAATATCCCTGTGAAGGTATGGGAGACACTAGCAATAATCGGCTGCCTCTAAGTGGCGGCAGGGGGAGGAATGTGATGGGAGTGAGGCTCTTCACTGTTTTAAGTTAATAAAAAAGGAAAGTAAGATAAAAAGGTAAAAAAAAAATCTGTAATTCTTAGAGCACGTGAGTCTGGCTTCCAGGTTGCTGAAATTCTAACACCCCAATGTTCTGATGAGTCTCTAGTTCTAGTGCTCTGTGATGCTGTGTTTTTTTCTAGAAGTCTCAGGTTTTAGGCTTCTAAGGTCCCATGTACCTGCCTTTTGGGGCCAGCTCTGTGATCTCCACCCAAGATCCAGGCACCCCAGTTCAGCTTGTTCCCTGGGTCTGGCCCTCTCCCCCATGCACTGTCGGTGCTCTCACCTCAGGGGGGGCCCACAATTGACCAGGGTGATGGTCCTGCTGATATAGGTGTCGGGTAGCAGCTCTCGGACTCCTGGGTTCTCATGGAATCGCTCGACACGCTGCTGGAAGCTAGTGGAAGAAGGAGGGAGAAGGGTGGCATGACAGAGGGAGCACTATTAGATAAGGGTCCCTTGCTGGGCATTCAGCCCAGCAAAGCCTGTGATCCCCACTGATGCACCCTGCCCATCCTGCCTTGATTTTTCCTTTCATCTCTCCTCTCTCTGTTGGATCCTGGGTCCAGATTGCAGCCTCCCCTCCCCCCGCACCGCCAGGCCTGCCCCCAGCCACCATACCTCTGCAGGAACTCTGCCAGCCCCCCCAGGCAGCAGTAAGCCATCCGCTCCCCAAACTCCCGGCTGATGCGGGGCGCTCGCTCTGTGTGCTCTTCCAGCAGCTGCATGGTACAAGGGGATGAGAAGGGATGAAGAGGGAGTGAGGTCCCACTTCCCCACGTCAGCACCGTCCAGCCCTGATCCTCCTCCATCTCCCCTCGCTCTACCTCACACACATCCTGTGCCAGGCTGCTGGGCCGGTCCTCCGTGCTCCCCCAGTGCTCCTCGTCCTCCTGCAGCACCCGAAGCAGGGCGGCCCGAGTCTGAGCCTGGAGTGGGTAGGTGGGGGGAGGAGAAGCAGGAGTTGGGGTCACCTGGGAGCCTCTCTCTCTCTCTTTCTCCCTCCATGTTCCCCACGCCTTAGCCCCAAGCAGCTCTGGATTCTACAATACCAGTGAGCTCATCAAGTTTACGCTGGGGAGGAAGGCTGGACCAGAAAACCTCCCCAGCCTTTTCCATTGCTAAGTCTGTGATTTGGAGCTTGATATTAAGTGTCTGTGGTTTGAGGCTTCCTCATTCTACTACCCAGAGGGTTTAAGGGTCAATGCTCCTTATCTGATGGCCCTAAGACTCTGCTCTCAGGTTCTACAAAACAACTCATTCAAGGTTGTGAGATTCTGGGATTCAAAAATTCCCAGAGTCTGGGATTCTAAGGTTAACACATCTCTGATTCTCTGGCCCGATGTTGTCTTCAACTCAGTGAGTCTGAGAATCTAGACAGGTTCAAGTCTAAGGTTCTAGGCTCTCAAGTTGCAAAGATTCTGGTTTCTGTGGCTGGAGCAGGGCCTGCATTCAGGCAGGGAACCCCAGTGGCCAGGCTAGGTGTTTATGGCTGCGCCATTCTGCTGAGTGGTGACCATTCCAGTCAGTTATCAGCCATGTTTATGAGCAGCCCTGCTAATACGCAAGGATGCTTTGATGCCTCCTTCTCTGAGTCTTTGGGTGTGTGAGCTGAGGTCCTGTGGCTGACTTTCTTTTGCTTTGAGTTTTGAATGTTCAAATGTACTGAACCTTTACTGAGTGTCTCTATGCCCAGGTGGGTGCCTTACAGCACTGAATGTAAGACAGAAGTGATCAGCATGGACTTACGTTTCTATATCTTTTGGACAGAACTCAGAAGTCCACAAAGGGAAAAGAGAGATGGAAAAAGTGACAGGGGGAGGGGAGAGGCCCCCAAGCCCAGTGTTTGCAGAGTGCCTCCTGCTCCCTCCCAAATCACCAATGCCCAGTCTCAGGTACCTTAACGTCTGTGACACATTCATCCTCCAAGCCCCGCAACGTGCCAGGCGACAGAAGGGACCCCAGCTCCCCGTTCTCCAGGGCGACTATGTCCACCAACCCTAGGACCTCTCTGTGGGTGCAGGGTAAGAGACAGGGAGGTCTGTGAGAGATGGGACTGGGCAACTGAACCCCTCCCCATCTCCAGCCCTCCCCACCAGTGTGTGACCCTGGGCTACTCCCTTCCTCTCTTGGGGCCAGCTTTGCTCATCCCTCAAAGGAAGTCTCTGGAATTGTGGCTCCCTTGACCCCAGCTCTCTGAGTCAGCTCCCTGATGGATGGTGTCCGGGCAAGAATTATAGGGGTCAAGTCCAGGCTTGATGATCTGTGG
>NW_017732209.1:51134-58008 GCF_001890085.2 Hipposideros armiger
GGTCAATGGTAACGAGGTTCTAGATGCTAAGATTACAGAATTCAAGGGGCCAACAATCCTGGATGGATCAACCGTGTCAAGGTTCTACAACCCAAAGAGGGGAAGAGGCTGAGGTCTACGGCTAGAAGGCTCACTGGTGCTTAGAGTCTAGTTTTGGAAGCATCATCAGTCCTAACGTTCTAAGATTGGAAGAGTCAACAATGCGAGGCCTAGGATCTAAAGAGAGAGCAGTGTAAGGGTTCTAGAATCCTAAGGGTCCACAGTGCCAAGATTCTAAGACAAGAAGGGTCAGCAGTGCTAAGGTTGTAGGACTGGAAGGGTCTATGGTTGATGTTGCTAAAATTCTAGGTGTGTAACTGTCAACAACGTGAAGATTCTAGGACTGGAAGGATAGGAAGTGTTAAGGTTCTGGGGCTGGAAAGATCAAGGATGCTAAGATTCCAGGAGTGTAAGTGGCCGTGATGCAAAGGTTCTAGGTCTGGAAAAAAAAATCAAGGGTGCTGAGGTTCTAGGACTAAAAGGTGCTAAGGTTTTAGAGCTAGAAGGATCCGTGTGCATAAAGGGTGGATAGCGCTAAGATTCTAGTATTGTAAATGTCACTGGTGGTTAACGGTGTGAAGGTTCTAGAATTAAAGGTCGGCTGTTCCGAGGTCCTCGGGATCTGAAGAGCCCAGGGCTGGGGGTGGGGAACGGGGAAGGGTTCCGCGTAACCGTGGGGGCATCTGTGGTGCGGTCTGCAGCGGCCCCAGCTCACCTGGGGTACACCTGGTTGTGCCAGTGCAGCAACGCGTAGCGGTCCGCCAGCGGCAGCCTCCGGCGGGCGGCGGCCCCCAGCCACTCGGCCAGCGCGCCGTGGTAGCCGCGCAGGTAGACGCCGAAGGCGCCCAGACCGGCGGGGTAGGCGGGCGCCAGGCGGCCCCGCACTACGCCCATATCCTCCAGCAGCCGCGCCCGCAGCGCCTCCAGCTGCCCGGCCAGGCCGCCGGGCGCTCCCGGTGCCGCCGCCTCCAGGCGCTCCCGTGCAGCGCGCGCCACCGCCTCTGCCCAGTGGACACGCAGCCTGCGGGCTGCCCCCGGTCCGCGGCGCCCGTCGGCAGCCTCCTCCTGCACCAGCACCTGGCCCATCTGAGCCACGGCGCCCGCCCCAGCGCCCGCGCCCGGCCCGGGACCCGCCAGCGTCTCGCGCACCAGCGCCCACAGCTCGCGCTGCAGGGCTTCGTACAGCAGTGCCACGTCCCGCGCCCGGCGGCCCCCGCCTGCGCCCTCGACCTTGGGCGGCCCAGGCGCGCCGCCCCCCGACGACGCCAGCTCCTCGGCCTCCAGCTCCAAGATGTGCTCGTCTGCTCGCGCGAGCTCACGCTGCTGGATCAAACTCAGGATTTCCAGCACTGTGGGTGCAAAGCGGGAGTCAGGGGGAGGAAAACAGGCGGGGGATGGGGGGGGAGAGGGGAAGGGGAAGGGGAAAGGTGTGGGGCAGAGAGAGTCAGGGGCGGTTCTGGAGAAGCAGAGAGAGAGAAGGGTGTCAGAAGAGGGATACGGGGGGCAGGGGGAGGGAGGCGATGGGGAGAGGAAGCTTAGGGCTGGCGGAGGAGGATGGTGGAGGGGGGACTGAAGTGGAGCAGGAGGTCGAGGAGGAGGGGGGGAGGGGAGAAGTGAGTGGAGTAAGGGGTCAGGATTTGAGGACGGGAGGATGGGGGCGAGGGGATGGGGCAGAGGGCAAGGGCAAGGGCCAGCACAGCGGGGAGGGGACAGGAGAGGTTAGGAAAGGGAAGAGACGGTTTGGCAATGGAAGCCAGTGTCTGGATATGGGAAGTAGGTTAAAGGACTAGATAGCGGTGTCACATTAGTAAAAGGATTGGAGGGGGAGAAGTCAGAGGAAGTGGGGGGACAAGAAGTTGAGGAAGAAGGGAGAAGGTTAGGGAATGGGGTAAGGGGTCAGGGCCTGAGACAGGGTATCAAGGAGCCGGTTAGGGAACGGGTAGATCAGAGGAGTTGAGGGGTTAGGATAGAAAAAAAGTGCATCTAGGCCAGAGAAAGGGTTCAGAGGAGGTGGGAGGGGTTGTAGAAGTGGAGGAGGGGGCAGAGGAGTGCGAGGGCTGAGGGAGAACAGTCCCAGCCAGGTAAGGAGGGAGAGGGATGGAGAGTGCCAGCGGACCAGTGCGCAGGGCGGACGCTTGGACGTGGGGAGAGGATATCAAGACCAGAGATGGGTCTTTTGAGGGTGGGGACAGCTATGGAGGTGATGAGTTCAGGCTCCCCCAAGAGAGGGGAGTCATGGGGCTGAGAGGCCTCTGAGTGAAGGCAGGGGGGGGTCCCAGTGGCCCAGGGTTACCCCCAACACCTCCACCCCCCTCCACTTCCTCCCTGGCAGAGAAACTATTTCCTGGCCAGGGCTATTTCTGCCCATCCGTTTCCAGAAGGCGGGGGCTCCAGTCACCCCCTTCTCACCTCCCTGCAGTGCCCTCCCAGTCCCCAGGGAGCAGGGGCTGAAATAGCCTCTGGTCAGGATGTGGAGGGCATCAGAGGACGAAAAAAGGGCTCTCCGGAGTCTTCAGCACTGGGACAGCATGGGCTGTCCATGCGGGGAGGGCTAGGAGCTGGTATGGGGGTGGGGATGGGATTGAATGAAGGTGGGGATTGAGACAGGGTTGAGGATTCAGATGGAGATGAGGATGGGGTGACGGTAGGAGCTGGGATGAGGGAGGTTAGGGTTAGGGTGAGGTTGGGGTTGAAATCTGTAGAGGAGGTGGGAAAGGAATTGAGAAGGACATCTGGGGTTTGGGGTAGGAATGGGACTAGAGATATGGGTGGAGGTGAGTTTAGGTGAGAGTTGAGGATGGGAAAAAGGTAGAGAGGGGTATGAGTTTGAACATGAAGTTTGGACATGAGCTGGGGTTATGACTGTAGATGGAGTTGAAGATGGAGGTTGAAAATACGGCTTAAGATTGGGACTCGGGATGGGACTAGAGATGGGATTAAGAATGTAGGAAGAGGTTGAGTTTGCAGTTGGGTTTGAAATTGGGGGCTGGGGAGGGGCATAAGCACTAGCACTGAATGAGGAAGTTGGGGAGGGGGTTGGAGAGTAGAAGAATGGGCCATGGAAGGGGACTGGACCACTTAGCAGTTGTCACGGTGTTGGGCAGAGCAAAGACGTTAAAAACGTCATTTGGGAAAAGGGATAAGTTGAGGACAAGCATATGATGTGTCTCAAGGTGGAGGTTGCTGCTGGGGTTGAAATAAGCATGGGGTAGAAACCAAAAAGGCACTGAGGAAGGCATTGGGGTTTGGAGTAGGATTGGGGTTGAGGATACAGATGGTGGTTTTATGAGTTAAATTGTACCCCCAACCAAGATAATAGACATGTGAAGTCCTAATTCCAGGACCTCAGAATATGGGACTTTATTTGGAAACAGGTCTTTACAGAGGTAATCAAGTTAAAACAAGGCCATAACGTGGGTCCTAATCCAATATGACTGGTGTCCTTATAACAAGGGGAAATTTGGACACCAAGACAGACATGCACAGAGGAAGGTGGTGGGAAGAGTCAGAGAGAGAAGGCCATGTGAAGACAGAAGACCGGAGTGACGCAGCCACAAGCCCAGGGACACCAGATGGCCAGCAAAGCACCAGAAGCTGGAAGAGGCCAGGAAGGATTCCTCTACAGGTCTCCGAGGGGTACAGCCCTATTGACACCTTGATTTCAGACTTCTAACCTTTAGACAGAGAGAATATATTTCTGTAGTTTTAAGCCACCCAGTTTGTGGTACTTTATTACTGCAGCCCCAGGAAACTAACACAGATGGTGGTAGATTTGGGGTGAGGTAGCCAGGAGATGAAGGCAGATGTTGGGCATGGAGCTGAGTTTAAAGATGAAGCTTGGACCCAGGTTGAGGTGAGGATGACGTTGAAGGTCGAAGCAGGGGCTGGGGGTTTAGGAATGGGATGGAGCTAGGGATGGAGTTCAGAGTGGGATGGATGAGGAGAAGGGACTGAGGATGAAGGAGGAGGTTGGGGTGGGGATTGGAGTGTGGGGCCAGGGTTGGGGCTGGGGATGGGACGCAGTGGGGTATGGAGGTTGGGGAGGGGCATACGGTCAAGGTCAAATGTGGATACTTTGAAAGGAGATGGAGTTGAGGTTGAATTTGAGAATAGGGAGGGAAAGAGGGTTGAATTTGGGGATAGGGAGGGGATTGGAGGAAGTGGGACCAAAGTTGGTGATTCACTTGTCGCTGGACGTGGGGCGTAAGGCTGAAGATGGCAGTTGGAGAGAGACAGACTCTGGGTGGGCATGGAGATGGGGCTCAGGACAGACTGCAAGGGGACCAGCTGGGCTTGTCCCTGGAGACAGGCAGATACAAGTTGGAGATGGGGTCATAGGGGAGGCTGGGGTGGAGTTAAGTGTGAAGCCTGGGGACGGCCAGGGGTGGGGGTGGAATGGACATTGTGATTCTCCCAGGCCTGGGCCAGGACTCACCTGACAACGGTTCCTTCATTTTGGGGGGCTCTGGGACTCTGGGTGGGGGCTCAGGAGCCGCCTCACCTGCAGGCACCACCCTCTCCGCCAGTGACGCTCGCCGGGGCTTGGGCCCGCGCCCCAGTCTCAGGAAGGCCAGTCTCCGAGCGACCTCCCCAGTCGCCTCCTCGTCTCCCTGGGCTCGGGTCCCCTGAAGCCTGGCCAGGAGGCCAAAATCTGCTGAGCTCCTGCGTATCCCCGGTGTCAGCACGCGGCCCAGGAAAGAGCGGGGCTGCCCATCACTGGGGCTGCCTGCCCGCCGGCCGGGGGTCCAGCCCAGCCGGAAGGAGGCCAGGCCTGCCAGCTTCTCCAGGGTGGCACGTCGGCGATAAGATGTCCCATTGGGCAGGGTCCCCAGCTCCCCTGCCTCTTCTTCTTCCAGCCCTGGGATTTCCTCAAAGGGGTTCCGAGAGGACCTCCCGGGCAGGGTCCCTGCCCGAGGCACCTTAGAGTCTGCCATCCCTAGACTCTTCAGGATGGGCATTTTGACAGGCGGGGGACCTGGGGAAAAAATAATGGACCATCAGTGGGTTTGATGAAAGTGGTAGCGTTGATGACAGCACTTCGGGGCATGTGTGCCAGGCACTGGGCTGGGCATTCACAATCCCAGGAGGTGATTATGCCCATTTTGCAGATGGGGAAACAGGCTCAGAAGGCCAAAGTGGCTTGCCTAACATCCCAATGATTCGGGGACAAAGGCGGGCTTCGCAACCAGACCTGTCTGATTTCAGAGCTTGGGCTCTCCCCTGAGCATCGACATTCAGACCTTTCCCCTACCTTACTTCTGCCCTGGAGTGTGTCATCTTAGTTGACCCTCCTACTCCATGAAGAAGCAGGCTCAGAGGGGGGAAGGGTCTCTGTCAAAGTGACACAGCTGGCGAAGGGCAGAGACTGCTTGGGAGCCAGGCCCCTCCGTCACACAGACATCCAGGTCACACAGCCAGGCACCTGCCTCATCTCCCCTGTCCAGTCAGTGACCTTGTCACCTCTACCCATTCATTCCTTCAGCAAAACCTTACTGGGAAATACCCACAATAGGCAAATCTACAGAAAGAGAGATTAGTGGTTGCCAGGGGCTATGAGACGGGAATGGTGAAGTGACCATTTAATGGATACAGTTTCCTTGTAGAGGGATGAAAATGTTCTGGAATTAGATAGAAGTGATGGTTGACAACATTCTGAATATACTAGATATCACTGAATTGTATATTTCAATATAGTTAATATGGTGAATTTTGTTATGTGTATTTTACCACAATAAGAAAAAAACCTTCCTAGGGGGTGACTGGTTAGCTCAGTTGGTTAGAGCATGGTGCTAATAACACCAAGGTCACCGGTTCGATCCTTGCCCGGGCCACTGTGAGCTGTACAAAACAAAAAAAAAGAAAAAAGGAAAAAAAATCTTCCTAGGTATTCATTTACCATGGTCCCGACCCTGTGCAGGAACTGGGGACACAGCATAGGCCAAGGCAGATCTAGTCCCTGCCCTCACCGGGCTTGAAGCTTCCCGCCCATTCCATCTCTTTAGTCCTTCGTCTCCCTCCCTCTCCATGGCCCCTACCCCAGTCCAAGCCCCTTCCCACTTGCCTGACACAGCCTCCCCCCTGGCCTCCAGTCTTGGTCCCTCCAGCCCACCTTTGAGGATCTTGTTAAAGTACAAACCTGCCTCTCCCCTTCTCCTAACCTTCCATGGCTCCCTGGTGCCCTCAGGACAAAATTCAGGCCCCTCACTTGCCAGCTGTGCGCCTTGCCAGTGCCATCCCACATTCTCCTCCTTACTGCAGACTCCTCTGGGTGCGAGCATCTGTTGATCCTTCTACATGAAAGCCTGCTCTTTCTATTCCATTTACCCTTTAGAACCTAACCCCAATGTGCCCCCTCCTCCAGGAAGCCCTCCCTGATGCCCAGGCTGGGTCAGGTGCCCCCCTCAGGATTGCCCTTACCTTCGCCCTGCCCACTCTGAGTTGTCACTGTCTGGGGATGAGTCTCTATCCCCCACTGGATTGTGAGTCCCCAGAGGGCAGGGTCAGGGCTATCTCGGTCACCACTGTGTCTCAGCTTCCAGGGCAGGCATTTAAGGAATGAATGGGCGATAAACAGGAAATGAAGGAAGGAGGTAAGGACTTCATTCCTTATGGGGAAGAGGAATGATGAGTCAAGCTGGAGAGGTCAATAAGGAGCAGGCCACGCAGGGCCTTGACCGCTGTGATAAGGGATTTGGGCTTTCTTCCAAAGGCGTTGGGGAGCCATGGCAGGGTGCTTTTTGAAATCATGAAATCGTCCAAACATCCAGAAAACTCATAGAGAACAAACTCAATGAACAGCCCTGTGCCTACCCTCCTAGCTGCATCTAACGCAAAC
>NW_017732209.1:62228-66152 GCF_001890085.2 Hipposideros armiger
CACCAAGATCTAATTCCAGAACATTTTCATCACCCCAAAGAGAAACCTCTGTAACCCATTAGCAGTCACTCCCCATTCCTCTCTCTTCCCAGCCCCATGGATGATTTACTTGTTCTGGCATATAAATGGAATCATACAGTAAGCGGTCTTTTGTGTTGCGCTTCGGTTTGCATCCATATTGCAGCCTCCTCTTCTTTAAGCCTCAGTCCTCTCATCTGGGAAATGGAGGAGGAGCAGTACTGGGAACAGGGGAGCCGGGGTGCGACCTTACGTGTGTAGGGAGGCGATCTGCTGCTCTCGTGTGGTGCATTGGAGAACTGCAGTTTTGTGCCAGGACTGGGAAGGAAACGGGAATGACTCAGCCCCGCCCCGCCGACCCATCCCCAAAACCCTGCCCCTCACCCCTCAGAGCCTTTGGGATCTCAAAGCGTCTAGAATACCATCCTGAACAATCTGTCTCTGCTTCCCATCGTTCCTAAGACTTCTTGAGCCCCATTTGCTGAATAATAATAGTAATGTCACCCTCATGAAGTTCTAATCTGTTCCCATATGAACCACTTATATAGTATATAGTCTCATTAATTTATTTCAGACTGAGGTTGCTATTATTATTATTCAGGGACAGAAAACCATAGTGGACAGGAACCAAGTTCTGGAGTTCGGAGGCACCTGGGTTCCAATCCCAGCCCTGCCTCAGACCACCTGTGTGACGAGCGTATGATTTTTCTCCTGTGGGCCTCTGTTTCCTCATCTGTAAGTGGGGTTCATAATGATGCTTCAAGCTCATGGGGCAGCAGAAAGAATAGAGTTCAGAGTCTGGCACGGAGGAAGCTTCTGTGAGTCTACATAGTTGATAGTATCCACCAGGAATATGCTGCTAAATGTTTAACAATCAGCACTCTGGAGGGTAGGGGTGTGGAGACTCAAGCATTTGCCAGTTTCCATTGTGTNTTTCAAACTTTCTATAAATGCTATCATTCCATGTGAGTCCTGCAACTTGCTTTTTTGGGGGGGAGGGGGGCTCACTTATCCATGATTCGCTCTGTGAGTCTAATTGATTTATTTTGACCTTTTCACTGAGTTAATTGATTTCAAGTTTGTTCTCCAAAAGGTGTCAATTATCCACAAAAATATAAAAAGTTGATATTTTGACTATTTTATGCACTTAATAATAACATAAAATAACGTATGAAAATTTCCTATTGTTACTCATTCTTGAAAAACACAAAAAAAAAACCCAGAAAAATGTACATCTGCTTTCCTAAACTTCCTTTGTGGAACACTGACAAGATTTTTTTATAGTTTGAGCTCGTGGTGTAAAGTCGAATGCCGCAGTTAGCGGCATGGACATAGAGTTCAACTATATTCAAACGTCACAGCGAAAAGGTCAAGTGCTGTATACTATTCCGCTGTGTAACGATGACAAAACTGTGTAGTGTCAGATGTTCACACATTCTACTATTGCTGGACACGTAAGTGGTTTTGAACCAGGACAGATTCTGAGCAGGTGAGGGACAGGGTCAGGACTGGGCAGCTGTGTGGGGGTGCATGGGAGGCCTGGGGGCAGGCTGAGGCTGAAGGTGCCCCGAGTTGGTGGGGCCATGACCCTTTCCTGGTGGGGAGCTTCCTTCTTTTCTTTCCGACTTCAACCTCTAGATCTCAGCTGTTGTTTTCAAGCCTCCGGTTCCTAGAAACACCCTCCCAGCCTCTCTCCAGCCCTCAAGGTCCCCTATTCCCAAAGGAGGCAGTCATCATGGCAGCCTCTTGCCTGGAGCCCCCATGGCTGAGTACAATCGATACCACCCCTCACACAAATACGCTCTTCACACACTGATTTTTCCATCTTTCATTTTCCAAATGCACTTCATCCCCAAAATGGCTCCACCATCTCCCCAGAACTGGCTCCAACATCCCTCCCGCAACTGTACCTCCACCTCAAAATGGGAGGCTCCAATTTCCCTCCAATTGAAGTGAACACTGCTCAAGCTAAACTTGACATTCCCCCACTGGCTCCCACATCCACCCCCAAACTGGATCCAATACCCTTAAACGAACATCCTCAGACCTGGCTGCAACATTTCCCCAAAATTAGCCCCAACGTCTTTCCCCTTCCTGGCTCCAACACGCCCCTCTGCAAACTGGCTCCGACATCCTGCCCCCTCCGGCTGGCTCTCTGCAGCCCCAGTGCCAGGCCCCTGACTCACTTCCGAGGCATCCCCAATCCCCCAGCCCCCAGGCTCCCACAGGATGTCTTCGCCACCAGAGCGTCCCTTTTTGGGCTCCTCCTCCTCTTCCTCACTGCCAGCCTTTCCCCAAAGGCCCAAACACTTCACGGGCTGCCTGACCTGTTAGCAGAAGTCCTCCCCTCCAGTCTCCGGTGCCTGTATGGGAGAACTCTTAGCAATTGGGCATCCGAGCCTGACCCCAGCCAATCCAGCCCCAACCCAGCCTTGCCCCCAAACAACCCATCACCAGTCCAGCCTGTTTCAAGTTCATCCGGATCTTCACTCCCAACCCGTCCCCATCCCCGTCTTCTGCTCCATCTCTATCCCAACCCTTATCCCCTCTCCCATCTCCAAGATTCCCATCCCTTGAGGATGGAGTAAAGCCCTCAGCCCTCCCTGGCCTCAGTCTTCCCACCTGAACTTGGAAGGCGTCAGCCCCAAGCAAACACATCTCATCTCTCTTTTCCCTTGGTGGTTCCAAGCTCTCCACTCCTTGCAGCCTCTCTGGATCCCCAGAGTCTCCCCTGCACCCTCCTCCTGCTCCCATCTCTCTCTGCTCTCTTGCTGGCACCCTCCCGAGGGAAGGCCCCAGATTCTCTCTTTGCCCCCAGCCTCTCCTGGCTTCAGGACACATGTTCTTTCCCAACTCTGAGCAGTGCTGTTTTCCCCGCCCCAGCATACTCACCTCTGTTGTCAGTGTCTTGTCCCTCTGTCCCTGCTGCTGTACCGTCCTGAGGCTACTTTGGCCAGGACTGCTGAGAGCTTGGATCTGAGGAGGGGGGGTTAGAGGAGGTCAATTTCCTGCCAGGAAACCCCTCCTTCTTTGGGGCCAGCAGTGGGAAGGACTCGTTATCTGTCTGCCCTTTCAGGCCAGGCTGTGGTTTGGCTGGGAGGACGAGTCTGGCCCCCACCCTGACCCCCCACCCGGCCGGAATCAGGCCCCCCCCCCTTTTCACGCCTCCCAAGGTGACAATACCATCCTGGGCGCCTGGGAGACACCCCCTGCTGGACACAGGCCCAAAGCTCTCTCTTGGTTCCCTGATATAGGTGAAGACGTGGAGGAGGGTTCTGCTGGGTGCAGAGGCCAGGATTGGAGGCATAAAGGGATGGCACTGGGCATGGCTTCAGAATTGTGGTTCTCTTTTGCCTAGAAGCCCCTGTCCCCAGGCCTCCGCGTGGCCCCCTCCTTTGTTGTCATCCTGGTCTCAGCTCCAGCATCCCTTCCTCTAAGGAGACATTACCCCGAAACCAGCAAAGGCGCTTGTGCTCCCCTGCAGTCTCTCTCCCCTAAATCAGGGACATTGCTCTGGTTTGTCGATTCCTTCATAGCACCTTCCACAGTCTGAACCGATCAGATTCCTCTGTCTCCCATGTAGATTTTCTGACCCTCCCACTTGATGGTAAATTCAAAGCAGATGGTGCTTACCTTACTCATCATCATATCCCTAGACTCGTGCCTGGCACAGAATAGGTGCTCAGTAAAGATTTGTTAACCGAATGCACAAATGGGGATAGGTCAGGGCGGAAGCTGGGGCTGGAGGTGGTGGCAGGTGCAGTTGGGGTTGGGAATGAATTGGGTGTTGGGTGGGGGTAGATGCAGGATTCGGGTTACTTTTAAGGTTGGGATTTAGGTTTAGGTGGCCTTTCAGGAGCTTGGGCTGGAACAAGTGATCACTTGCCTAGGCAAAATTCCGGTTGG
>NW_017732209.1:68306-97237 GCF_001890085.2 Hipposideros armiger
ACATAGTAGTAAAATAATTAGGATGTGATGAGTATTTATTATTTTTGTTTTAAATATAATGTATTTAATTGTATGTTTGCATAATTTAATTTTTAATAATGGCTATTTAACAACCAGTTCCAAACTTCCTGAGACTTTAACAATCAGCTGGCTTGAGCCAGCTCCAACACACTGCTGTTATCATAACACCCATTTTTTAGAAAGGGAAACTGGGGCTCAAGAAGATGATCAGACAGGCAGGTCATGGACCCCATCCAAAGGCTGTGTGATCCTGGGGCCAGGACTACGCAATGACCCTCTTTCCTTCATCCAATTCTGGTCTAGAGGTCATGGGTGGTCCTTACAGCACTGGGTGACCTCAGCGAAGCCTTTGCCCTCTCTGGTCTCAGTTGGCCCATCCGGGTGGCAGCCAAGCTCTGCAGGTTCCTTTGCATCTGCTTCAGCCCTGCCAGGGAGGCAACATACGAATCCTCACCTTCACTTTATAGCCTGGAAACTGAGGCCTGGAGAGGGCAAATGTCTGCCCTGAGTGACAGAGCTGGACAGAGTCCTCAGGCCCCAGCTGGGGTGCAGAGGAGAAGAGACTGCAGCCCACAAGCCTGCGGCCTAGAGTTTTCTGGGAGACGGGAGGCAACATTGCTAGAGAGGCAAGGCACTCCTCTGCAGTGGCTCCGCCCAGAACACCATCCCCCACCGCCCTAAGCCCAATGTCCCCAAGAACTTCCTGGGCCCCCTGACTAGGGACAGGGTGGGCTGGTAGGGAAAAAGTGGATAGCGCCATTTGCATCTTGCCTCTGGGGGCTCCTCTGCCTCTTCTCTTTATCTCCATTCTCTTCGCAGGTCTTTGCGTCTCTGTGTGTTATCTCTGTGTCTCTTTCTGTCTCTACCTCTTGTCTCCGTGTGTGGATCTCTCAGTCTTTGTCGTTCTTTGTGGCTCTGTTCTCTGTATCTCTGTCTTTTGGTGTGTCTCTTTCTCTACGTTTCTCCCTGTTTCTGTCTTTCTGTCTCTCTTGGTGTCTCCCTATCTCTGCGTCTCTCAATGTCCTTCTCTGTGTCTCTGGCGCTCGGCCTTGGCGTTTCTCTCCTCTTCTCTTCCGGTGAGTCTCGACTCTCCTGTGAGAACATGCTACGGATAGACACGCTCAGACCTGCCTCCGCCTCCAGAGCCTCCCGCCAGCACGCCCAGGCCTGCGCCTTTAAGGGCCGGCGGCAGGGGGCGGGGTCTCGGCGGCCCCGCCCTGCCCGCCCCTCCCCCTGACGTCCCTTCCTCCCCGACCCCTCCACCGCCTTCCTCCGCCGCCGCCCCGGCCGGCTCCGCGCCCCCTCCCCGGCCCCCGCTCGCCAACCCGCTTGCCCGCCGCCCCTATGGCGCCCGGGGCTTCCACTGCGCGGGGCCACTAGGACCCTCGGCGTCCCCTTCCTTCCCCCTCCCTGCCCCCCTCTCCCGCGGCGCGAACCCGGGTGTCCAGGGCGCCCAGCTTTTGAGCTCGCGTCCTCAGGCCGGCGGGGGGGGAGGGGAAGAGGGGACCCCGGCACCCCTGCCCCCCCCACCCGGCCGCCCAGTCCCCCGGGACCCGGAGAAAATGTCTTCGCGGACTGCGCTGGCCCCGGGCAACGATCGGAACTCGGATACGGTGAGTGCGGCCCGGCCCCTGGGGGAGCCTCGGCCGGATCTAGCCGCCGAACCCCTCGCCCTGCTGTGCCCCTCGCTGCGCAAGCCCCTACCCTTATTTCCTGGGCCCTGCCCGGCTCGCCACCTCCCGACCCCCGCCCGGACTTCCAGGCCTTTCGACCCTCCCCCACTCCAAGCCCAGCCCGACCCCTGGGGGCGCCCCTTTCTCGGGACCCCGCTCTGGTCCCTCTGCGGACCTCTTCCGCCTGGGTCTCTTCCCTCCAGGAAGCCCCCTCCCCTGTCTTCCAGGAGCCCCTCCCTTCTCTGGTGTGTTCTTAAGCCCCTTCCCCTTCAGGCTGCCGGCATCCGACCACTGGCCCTCTGCCGGATTTGCAGGGCTCCTGACCCCAAGGCCCAGCCCTGGTCCTCTTATAGGAAGGCCTGCCCCAGTCCTGTCTTTGACTCAGGCCTTCCCCGCTGGATCTGGGTCTGGGCTCCCCAAGAGACCCCCTCCTCTCATTCCCAGCCCTCTGCCCCTCTTGGCTCCTGTGGGCACCCCCTCACAGGAAGCTGGTTTCCACCTTTCCTGGGCCCAGGGCCCTTTCTAGCTTATTCAAGGTCTCTCCACTCCCAGGCCTGGGCCCCATCTCCCAAGCAGTCCTGTCCCTGGATTCCCAGCACCCTGGGTCCCCCTATATGCTTCCGGACCCTCTCTGGTCTCTTTCTCTCCCTGGAAGCCTTGGCCTCCAACTTCCAGGCCCCCAGCCCAGTCCTGCATTGCTAAGCCCTGGACCAGTGTGACTCCAGGCCTCATCCTCCCTGTGTCAACGCCTCAGCTTCAGGCAAGCCCCCTTCCCAAGCTCCCAACCGCTTGATCCTCTCCTCATCCAGGCCCTTCCTACGGGACACCATCTCGTCCCCTAGATCCCCAGGTCCCCATCCCTTCTCCTGCCCCAGAGCCTCCCTCTTCCTGGTTGGGGTCTGGCCTCCCTCTTCCTGGTGGATCTCTGGCCTCCCAGGGAAGCCCCCTCCTCGGAAGTCTTCCCCACCTCACACCACCTGACCTCAGATCCTCCTTCGAGAAGACTCCTGGTCTTGCCCTGCCACTCAGCCCTCTTCTCTTAAGGCATGTCTTCTGGAAGCATTCTTTCCAACTTTCTAGCCCCCTTGACCCCAAGGCTCAGCTTTTATTCCCCTGGGCTGCCCCTTGCCCAGGAAGCTTCTTGCCCAGGACTTGCAGGCCCTCTGGACCTTTCTCTGGTTCCAAGGGCTGCTCCTATAAGACCCCTTCTTTGACGTCTAGGAGTTTCCTCCGGCACCTGGCCCAGGGATCCTTGGCCCCCTGACTTCTGCCCCATGGGTTGGACCCTTCTTACTATTCCCAGGCTCCCTGTCCCTACACCACAGCCCAGAACAATGCTGATTGCCCTCAGCACTTTTAAAGACCTTCCCACCAACCAATGCCAGACTCCTCCACAGCTAGGGTCTTTGTCCCTCTCCTTAGGCCTTCTGCGAGGTCCCTGCTCCCCCCAGCACTCCTCACCCCAGATCCCCACCAGAGAGGTATATCTCTGCCCCTTCATCTTGTAGGACCCTCCCTCACAGAGATCACCTCCTCCACCTATCACACTATAGTCCAGACTCTGATTTGGAGTCTACAGTGAGATACTTACCCCTAGTCACTACAGGAAGTGCCAAGGAGCCCACAGGCCTGGGTTTAAATGCTGGCGCTGCCAGCTGGTTTGCACTGTGTTCTCCAACTAAGGCTTCTCCCTTTCTGATACTCACTTTCCTGCCTTTAAAAATGGGGACGATCCCTCAAGTCCCTTGGAGGATTACTCGGGATGATACCGGTGAAGCCTGGCACACAGGATGCGCTCCGCACATGTTCATGCTATTGTGACTGTGGATATGAGTCAGATGGCTGTGGATTCTCAACCCAGGGCTTCACAATTGTTGAATGAGCTTACAGATCCACTCCCTGTTCAGAGCCTTGGTTTCTTTATCTCTATATGGGTTAATGATGGTACCTCCCTGTTAGAGATGTTTGAAGGACCCAAGGAGATTATGTGAGTAAAATGCACAGGGCCAGGCCTATTGTAGCTGCTGTTATTTATTATTATTATTACTACTTTGATTATTCAGATAAGCATCGGTTCAAATCTAGTTTTTTCCCCTCCCTAGCTGTATGACCTCAGCCAAGTGACCTCACCTCTCCTCTCAGAACCTTGGTTTTCTCATCTGTAAAATGGGGCTCATGTGAGCACTTCCTCCTTTTGTTTTTCAGATTTGTACATAGTGGGGCCTTGGGGAGGTCTAATCCCCTTCTCTCCTCTTCTCCCAACTCTAGTGTGTGAGACCTGCTTGTCGGTCCTGGCAGGGGTCACTCTCTCCCTCTGGAATCTGAAGTTGCAGCCCCTTCCCCTTCTAGCTCATTACCATGATGACAGCCATGTAGGGTCATGCTCCCCCACCCCAAATTCCAGGCCCCCCATCCCCCAGCCTCTCTGGAGGTTCCCTAGCAACAGGCCCAGTGTTGGGGCGCCAGCCGGGCGGGAGGGAGCGGGGCCAGCTGGTGGTGCCAATTTTAGCTCCCGCCCCCGGCCCCTGGGGGCTTTGTCACCCACTGCCCCAGCTGCCCTTTGCAGGGGTCCCTCAGCTACGCTGCCTATAGTTGGGGTGCCAGTCCACCCCCACTTGGCTCCCCTGGTGCCACCTGATGGGGATTCTTCTCCTAGCCGGGTATCTCAGTGGGGATCTTATCGGATCTCCACTTCCCTTCCCACCCTCCCCTGGAGGAGGCCTGGGGCTGTGAGAGCTCAGCACTCAGGAGTCAGCAGGCCCGGGGGTTGGAGTCCGCGGTGCTCTGCTCTACCTGCCCTGTGACCTTGGACAAGGTATTTACCCTGCCTCATCCTTGGGGTCTCTGTCTGGGGAATGCAGGTCATAGTTGGACCCACATCGGAGGCAGGGTGAGGGCATAGTGGGAGAAGGGCAGTGGTTAGGGCTTCAGCAGGGGTGGTTGTTTTCTGTCCCATGTGGAGAACATGATCTTTCTGCCTTTTGTGAATGAACTGTATGACCTTGACAAGGCAGCTCCTCTCCCCAAGCCTCAGTTTCTCCCCTGGAATGTGAGGGGGCAGATGCTGTCCTCAAGGACTCTGGGAATGAAATGTAGACGACATGCTTATTAGCCCAGGACTTGGCCCTAGTAAAGGCTGCTTAATAAAAATGATGTGGGCGTGTGAGGCATATGGTATGTTGAGGACCATCAACTCTGGGGGAAGCCGTCTGGGTTCAGATCCCAGCTCTGGGCCTCAGTTTCCCTACCTATAAAATGGGGGTGATGATGCATTAATGGCCAGCGCTCACTAACTATTGGTCATCATCACTGTTAAGTGACCTGGCAATTTTTCTCCAAGAGGCAGCCCTGGGCCCTCATCTCGTCGCCTGCCTGGCTTTCTCTCTTCCTCAGCTCCCTTTGCAGGGTACAGAGTCTGAGCAGAGCCTTCTGGCTGGGGCCTGTGGCTCCCTCTGTCGCCAGCACCCTGGGCCCCAGCCCTGAAAGGGAAGCACCGTCCCGGGGGCTCACAATCAGGACAGGGCAGCCTGAAGCAAGCAGGTCACCTGTGGGGGTGAGAGAGGGCAGCAGGAACAGAACATCGGGGACAGATAGGAGTGATGATGGGGGAGACAGCAGTCAGGGTGCTGATGGAGCAGCAGTGTTTTGTGGGGGGCGGGGTGAGCGAGGAGCAACAGTGTTTTCCACAGAAGGAAGGTAACAACGGGGCTAGAATGACATCAGGGCAAAATGAAAGACTGTTGGTGACTGTGTTTGGAGTTGAAATTTGGGATCGGAAGAAGATGTTAAGGGCACTAAACTGGGAATTAAATACAGTATTGACATTTGGGTTTGGAGTAGAATTTGGGGGTTGGAATGGGGGTAATGATGGAGAAAATAGGATGTTGGAGGCAGTGAGGGGTGGGGTGGAGCGTTGGGACCAGTCAACGTTGACAGGGGTTAAGGATGCAGCATTTAGAATAAAATATTATGGAGCTGATGGAGGTTCCAATAGTTAGAACACAAAGCTGGGGTTACAAAGTTGGGGGTAGACTAAGTACAGGGAGGGCTGAAGAAGAGGCCTAATGTTTGGGGCACTGGATGCTGCAGAGTTGGGGGGCCCCAGCATCTTTGATCTTGGAGGCGTCTTTTTGTAGAAAAAGGTGGGGGACCCAAAGGCATCTTGCTTTCCCCTGGCCTGGGCTTGAAAAGTGGCCATGGCTAGAGGTAACCTCCCCAGCCCTGGGTTCCACTGAAAGCAGGATCGGACGGGCGCTGCCCACCGCTCACATGCCATCTCCCCCACCCAGCATGGCACCTTGGGTAGTGGCCGCTCCTCAGACAAGGGACCATCCTGGTCCAGCCGCTCCCTGGGTGCCCGCTGCCGGAACTCCATCGCCTCCTGTCCCGAGGAGCAGCCCCACGTGGGCAACTACCGCCTGCTGAGGACCATCGGGAAGGGCAACTTTGCCAAAGTCAAGCTGGCCCGGCACATCCTCACCGGCCGGGAGGTGAGTGAGGGCATGGGGTGGGGCTCAGGGTTGAATCCTACAGCACAGGCGCTTTGTGGGAGGGAGGTGGGATGTGACCGGTCAGGCTTGGCCCTAACTGTGCTTCATGACCTCAGGCAAATCCCTGCCTCTCTTTGGGGCAGATCAGAATATCTCCGATTTTCCCAGAACAATCCAAGTAGCAGAAAAGAACCAATTTCAGGCATCCCTGAAATTGTCAGGAAATCTCAAATCACAGGCAGAGCCATGCATTGTATTTCTAAGAATTCATGGGGCTTTTGTGTCTGAACCTGGGCTGCCTCCGTTTTCTGATGATGAGAACCAAGAAGTTCATCTGTGTTCTCAATTACACACTCTCCCCACCTTCCCTTCCAGAGCTGGCAGAGTATGGCAACATTGTAGAAAGGGCCCGCCCACACAGACCTTGGGACCTAAATATGACACCTCTAACTCACACTTAATGGAGAAAAAAAGATTGGTGGGTGGGTTCATGACTTCTCCGCACTCCCTTCAGTTTTAGAGCACATGACTGAAGTGGTTTCTCCTGCCTTGGACGAACCCTCTCCTGCCCTCACACTGTCTACGCCGTACACGCAAAAGACACCAGGCCCCAGTGGTTTTATGGGCAAATTCTACCAAACATTCCAGTGTTATGCCAGTACTTCCAGAGACTAAAGAAGGAGGTTCCTCTGCCCAACTGATTTTAAGTGCTGGTTCGCTGATAACCACAAACGCAGATAAGAAATGAAATTATGGGCTAGCGTCACACATGAACGTGGATACCAAAATCAAAGAAAGCTGTGTGATGACAAAGGTGGGTTTATCCCAGGAATGCACAGTTCTTTTCAGATTCACAATTTATTCATGTATTTTGCCACATTCACAGATTCAGGGAGAGAAACCCTATGATCGTCTCAATACTGGCATACAAAATGCTTGACAAAGATTAAAAACCCTTTTGTGAGAATACGAGGAAAGCCAAGGGACCTTCTCCCCCACAAAGAACACGTAGCTCCCCTTATGTTGGTCTTGAACAGGATTCCAGGGATTTCTGAGAGGACTGGCTTCTAAGGGAATAGGACCTCCCAGGGGAAGAATTCTGTAATTCACTGGATGTGGGGATGGTTGGGGGTGACCCCAAAACCCTTTGGGAAAACTAAAGACCTAGAGCTGGAGTAAGACTTTTAAAGGCCCCTCGCTATTGAGAACCTTAGAGTGCTCTAGCCCACGTGTAATTCAAAATTAAAACTTAACTGTAAAATAAGTGCAAAGAGAATTTAGTAATATTCTGATGTTCCCCCCATGATGACTACCTCAAAGCTCTTTTAAAACTATATATTTAAAGTGTTTAAGAAGTAGACTTTGTCAGGCTGCATAAGTTCAGATTCCAGCCCACAATACTAGCCACATACCTTGGCTAAGTTTCCCCATTTGTAAAACAAGAGATAATTCTAGCACTCCTAAGTTTGTAATGAGGATTCGAAGTTCTCTTTTGTAAAGCACGTAGACCAGGGTCTGGCACATGTGACTGCTCAGTAAATGTTAGCGACGGTTATTATTTATTGTTCCACAGTTCGTGCATTCAAAACAAAGATGTGACAGATGAATGGTCTGAGATGCTCTCACAAAGGACCCCCTCAAGTTCTTGGGTCACCCTCACACAGGCCCCTGGAGCAGTCCCATCAGGCTCCACTGTGGAATAGAGGATATTTCCTTGTAGAAATAAGAGTAGCACTGGACATGGTGGGAACAGCATGTGCAAAGGTCCTGAGGCCCAGATACCCCACCCACTAAAAATGGCCCAGGTTGAGGGCTTTATGTGAGGGAGAAAAAGAAGGACGTCCCAGGGTGATCCAATTTAGGGGACCTTGCCCAGCCTGAGAGCCTGTGGTACTTTGACCTTCCCCCCTTCGCCTTCTTCCACTTGCAGGTTGCCATCAAGATCATCGACAAAACCCAGCTGAATCCCAGCAGCCTGCAGAAGGTGAGGCCCAGGGAGAGGGAGCGGGGTGGGGGCAAGATTGAGGAGAGGGTCCTTGGACTACCCACTCTTATTTTTCTCTATCTTCCTTTCTTCCAGCTGTTCCGAGAAGTCCGCATCATGAAGGGCCTAAACCATCCCAACATCGGTGAGAAGGGGAAGGGAGTGGGCACTTGGGAAAGGAGTCGGGGACAAAAGAACTGGTGGTTATAATAGAAAGACCTGTTTTCTCATAGCAGTATTGCTGCTCGCAGGCTCTGTGACCTTGGCCAAGTCCATTAACCTCTCTGAGCATCAGTTTCCTCCTCTGGAGTGGGGGTGATAAGAGGGCCTACATCAAGGTCATTGTGAGGATTGCATAAAGATCATGCATGCAAAACACTTAGTACAGAGCTGAGCTGTGGGAGCTGTTGTCATCAATAGCAATCATTATCATTGTCATTATCACTAGGCAGAGGGGGGAGAGGGGGCTTTTTAGGGAGAGAAGTGGGATTTAGCCTGGCCTGGATGTGGCTGCAGCATTTATCCATCCATTCATTTGTTTACTCAGTAAATATTTGTTGAGTGGCTACTGCGTGCCAGTTGCTGGGGACAGAGTGGTGGAGAAAATAGACTCAAATCCCTGGCCTCATGGAGCTGACATCGTTGTGAGAAAGTAGAAAAGGTTGTGACGTGGGGCTGAGGAGTTGGGAAAATCTTGCCATCAGTAGAGAGCCCCTGAATGTTCTTGAGTAAGGGGTATTACGGTCAGCATGTCAGCATGTCCGCATAGTTGCTGAATGCAGGTCGGAATGTGGGAGATCGCTTCCTGCATAACCCGCCTACCCTCTGGCTATTGCAGTGAAGCTCTTCGAGGTTATCGAGACTGAGAAGACGCTGTACCTGGTGATGGAATATGCAAGTGCTGGTGAGGCCCCTCCCCTCCCCGCCCCGCCCTCTCTTGGGGGTGAGGCCCCCCCTGACTCCCTTGGCTTCTACCTTGCAGGAGAAGTGTTTGACTACCTCGTGTCACATGGCCGCATGAAGGAGAAGGAAGCTCGAGCCAAGTTCCGACAGGTTGGGGTCATGGCTGTGGATGGGGCTGGGAGGGGTGCCTGGGTCCCAGGGGATGAGCCTGATTGTTGGGCGTGGGTCTGGATTGTACCATGAGGGGAGTGGGGGTGGGGGGGCAGGCGCTGCTTAAGTCTGCATACGGGTAAAGGTGGAGAGTTGGGCGTTCATGGGTGTGCAGATACCCAGGTGTGAGGATATCCAGATGTAGATGTGCAGGTGTCCAGCTGGTTAGGTGAGTCAGGCAGGAAGGTGCATGTGTCTGATGTGTGGGTGTGAGGGTATGTGTAGAGTGTAGTAGTGTGGCTAAGTACCTGGAGGTGCCAGAGTGCCAAGGCATGTGAGTGTAGGAGTGTGGACTGGAAGATGTATGGGAAATAGCTATGTGGGTGCCCAGGTATATACGTGTGTAGATGTGTGGGTAAAAGTGTGCATGGCAGCCTGAATGTATGGCTGAGGGGGGCGCCCAGTGTGGTTGTGTAAGTTTGTGGGTAAGAGGACATACAAGTGTGTGGGTGTCCAGGTGTGTTGGGTAAAAGGGCATGTGGTTTCAGATGTGTGGCAGTGCGGATGCCCAGGTGTGTAAGACGGCACGAGGGGTCCCAGGTATGGTTATGTAGGTTGGTGGACAAGAGAGTGTATGGTATAAGGATGTCCAGGTGGATGAGGTATGTTCATGTCCAGGCATGTGGCAGTGAGGCGCCCAGGTATGTAAGAGGGCACGCAGGTGTGAGGGTGCCCAGGTGTGTTGGTAAGAGGGAATAGAGATGTGAGGGTTTGATGCGTGAAGACACCTGAATGAGGGTGTCAGTCCAGGACTGTCCAGTGGCTCTGACACAGTTATACAGGGCGGGGGGGGGGGGATTAAGCCTTGGTGTGTTGGAGCCATGGATCTATCGACAGGTATGCGACATTCTCATGCATGCTTCCAGAAGTGAAAGTCGGAGGGGGCTGGTCCTCATGTCTTGGTTCCTCTGTCCCTGTCAGGAGGGAATTCTTTTTTTTTTTTTTTTTTAGAGGGCAGTGTCACTGGCCCTCACATGTGGGATCTGAACCGGGCCCTCTGGCGTCCCAAGCCAGTTCTTAACCATCGCGCCACTCAGCCGGCCCCAGGAGGGAATTCTAATAATCTGGGTGACTGGGGGGAGGTTTTTGCCTATGCGGGTCCCTATAGCATTGCCTGCTGTGACTGAATCGGGGTGTGAGGCCCAAGCCTCTCAGTCTGTGCTTAGAGGAGGCCTTAGGTCCCGGTGCTGGGTTATGAATGGGCTCACAGGGTCTCTGAGGGAGGCTGAGGAGTTTGGGGGCCACAGGTGACTGACCTTCTCTCCTCTGCTCCCCCCAGATTGTATCGGCTGTGCACTACTGTCACCAGAAAAACATTGTACACAGGGACTTAAAGGTGAGCCACCCCACCCCACAGTGAGCTCCCAGCTCAGCCCCCAGAACCCCCACTTATCCCCAGCCCCACCTCCAGTCCCCTGGGCTTCCCTTGAACCCGCCACCATATTCCCCCCTTTTCTCCACCTGCTCCTCCCTGAGCATTCAGGGTCCCTTGACTTTTTCCCAAGTCTTTTGTGACAAAAGCAAGGCCAGCAGATGGGGGAGCAGGTCGGGGGTGAGGTCAGGAGGAGCAAACAAAAGGGAAAGAAACAAAGTGTCCTGGAACGGCCCAGACGGTTACACGTGTACTGGACAAGGTCACTGGGATGAGATAGTTTGTCACTCTCAGAACCTCCAGAGCCTTGGCATCTTTCAGACTTCAGAACATTCAGGAATCTTCGAGAATTGAGATTTTAGAGCCTCAGAGTCACCCTGTCTCCAGGGTCTGAGACTCCCAGGCGTCTTAGAACTTGAGAAGGACCTTTGAGAGAAAACCCTGGGGCTACCAGCAGGGAAGGGACTCAGTAGGCCTGGACCCTGCGGCCGGGTCAAGCTGAACAGGGGCAGCCCTCTCTAGTAGCTTCATGTCCTGGGGTCCCTGCTTCACACCCCCCACCCAGAGAGAACCTCACATCTCAAGACTTCTTGTCTTAGACCAGAGTGATAAACATTTGTGTGGCCCAGTCAAGTCTTGGCTGTGACTTCTGGAGCACCTACTATGTGTCAGTCAGCCAGGCCCCGTGCTTTAAGGAAGTGCTTCTTAAGGTAGTGCTTCCTGAGTGAAGGACCAGGTTTGTTTTAGTGTTTTCAGTTCCCAACCCATTGTGGACAGGTACTTTTGTAACGCACAATAAAATGAAATGGAAAAGAAAGATGTCCAAAATGCAGGCCCAATTTTTAAAATTGTTGTTAGATTCAAAAAACATAAAATTCTATTGTCAAGTTGCTGTAGAAGTTTCTAAACACTTCCTCTCTCTGTACTGTCCTGACATCCCCATGTTGCCCACTGAGGGAGCATCTCTTAAGGTGCTGGGTCAAGTTGCCAGGCTTGTAAGGAGCGACCTGGAGGAGGCATGCCCCCTGGTGGAAGGTCCTGGAAGTGGCTGAAAGGGATTTCAGGATCTGGCTAGTGCACCAGGGGGACCAACCTAGATGTGAGGATGGGGCTGGCCTGTGGCACCTCAAATACCATGAAGGGAAATGTCACCCCTGAGCCAGCTTGAGATGCCACCAGATTGAGGTTTGGGCAAGAACTCTCTGGAGCGTGTGTCTGTGGGTTCTGTCCCTTTGTTGGGTCAGAGATGGGGAAAGGTGATACCGAAATACTACAGGAGGTGGGGAGACGGTGAGGAAGCCAGAGATGCTGGTGGCCTGGGCTAAGGAAGTGCTGTGGTTGGGATGGGCAACATTTTGAAGGGTGGATATGTGCATCAAGTTGCGGTCAAGCTGGGAGAGGCAGGATGCTGGAGCCTTCTTCCTCATTCAGGCCGTGGGGAGGCCAGGCCTCTTGGATGCCAGCCTTGCCACTTTTCTTGCAGTGGACATGAGGTGGCCTCCCTGAGCCTGTTTCCTCGCCTGTGAAATGGCGATTCTAAGAACACATGCCTCCAAAAACAGACCAAACCTTATAACAATATGAAGCATTTACTGAGTGCTGACTACATCCCATGTGCTGTGGTTGGCACTTGACGCTTAACCCCACAACTGCCTATGAGGCAGGTGCTATGATTACCCTCAGCTTACACATCGAGAAACTGAGGCATGGGCAAGTCCAGCAACCCACCCAAAGTCACACAGTGAGTGAGTGGTGGAGCTACAGTTTGAAGCTGGGATTCTTCCCGAATCTGTACTCTTAACCCTACTTTCTGCAGCCACTCTTGTAAAATAAATGATCGTACATGAAGCCTGGTGCATACTAGGTACGCAATAAGTGTTAGACAAAATTATTGTTTTCATTTTAATGGGTCTTGAGCAGTCAGCGCTCATTTTTTTTCCTACTGGGTAAACTGAGGCTCGGAGAGGGACAGGAGATGGCCTGAGGAACCCCAGGTCTGCAGACCACGTGGGTAATAATAGCTAACCTTATATATAGCACTTACTGGGCACAGAATATTGTTCTAGGTCTTTTACACAGATTCACTCACTTAATTCTCAAACAACCCTGTGAGGTGGGGACTGCAATTACCCCCATTCTGTGGATGAGGAAACTGAGGCCCAGAGAGGTAAAGTCACTGTCCGGGGTCACACAGGGAATAAGGGACTGGGCCACAGTCAGTCAGGTGGACCAGCTCCAGAGCCTGTGCTGCTGTCCTCTGTGCACATCCACCCTCTGCCCTCTCCTGCCCTCCCAGGCCGAGAACCTTTTGCTGGACGCAGAGGCCAACATCAAGATAGCTGACTTTGGCTTCAGCAACGAGTTCACGCTAGGATCAAAGCTGGACACGTTTTGCGGGAGCCCCCCGTATGCCGCCCCAGAGCTGTTCCAGGGCAAGAAGTACGATGGGCCGGAGGTGGACATCTGGAGCCTGGGCGTCATCCTGTACACCCTCGTCAGCGGCTCCCTGCCCTTCGATGGGCACAACCTCAAGGTGCTGGGAGGGGCTGGCACGGGGGTCTTACTCTGCTGAGGAGGGCCTCTGGGCCTCATCGCGGACACTTCCTCTGCAGATTTGGGGGGCTGGCCTGAGGTCATATGGCAAAATGGAGGTCAGGCAGGACCCAGGTCTCCATGGCCACATCTCCAAGTGGGCCACTGTTGGGGTTCAGGGCACAGGCTTTGCAGCTGGTGGGCTGGAGTTCAAATCACGACTCCCTCAATACGTTTTTGTTGCCCACCGTCGATGGGTCAGGCTGTTCCAGGTTTTGCAGATACTGTGTGAAGAAGAGAGGCAGAAGCCCCTGCCTTCCCACATGCTGCACCATGGGTAATCCACACTAAGTAGGAAAAGCCAATCACAAAAGGCCACGCGTTGTATGATTCTACTTCTATGAAATGTCCAGAATAGGCAAATCCCAAGAGACAGGAAGCAGATTAGTGGTTGCCCAAGTCTAGGGGAGGATGGGGAAGTTGGAGAACAGGGTTTCTTTGGGGGTGATGAAATGGTCTAAAATTATGGTGACGATTGCACAACTCGGAGAATATAGTAAAAACCATTGAATTGTACACTTAAAACTAAAAAATTCCTGCCCTCATGGACCGACATTCCAGCAGCTGAGCCAGGCAGAAAACCAAATAAATAAGCAAAATATATTATTTCAGATGCTGGCCAGTGCTACAGGGGGAAAAAACATAAAAGGGGTGGAAAGTTTCTTTCTTTGAGCTTTTTATTCTGAAATATTGCCCGTCTATAGAAAAGTTGTAAGGCTAAAACAAAAAACACTTGGTACCTTTCAGGAGATGCGCCAGTCGCTAGCATGTGGCCTCTTTTGTCACATCTGTTTGTATATGTTCATGGTATCACTGTGGTCATCGTCATTGATGGAACATTTGGGAGTTAGCTGTAGACACAGTGTTCTTTGTGTTTTTTTTTTTTAAAGATTTTTATTAGGGAATTTGGGGATGGGAACAGCGCTGGGGAATTGGGGGAAGGGGAACAGACAAGTTGCTGTTGTTTTGTTCTTCAGTCAGTTGTGGAGGATGTTGCTTCACTGGCCCAAGTTGGCACCATCATTGCGCTCTTCTCTGGCGAGGCAGATCAGTCGCCGGCTTCTGGACGGCCGCTCACTGCGGCTGCTGGCCGCTCACGCTGGCTGCTGGCCGCTCACGCTGGCTGCTGGCTACACACAGTAGCCCATGGCAACCCACTGCCACAGGGGCTGCAGCCTACGCCGTCGCCGGCGACTCCTGGCAGCCCAGCTCCAGGTTGAGCTGTTGTTCAGCATCTTAGCTGTGGAGGGCAGTGTCACTGACCCTCATATGTGGGATCCGAACCGGGGCCCTCTGGCGTCCCAAGCCAGTTCTTAACCATCGCGCCACTCGGCCGGCCCCACAGTGTTCTTTTTTAAAAGCAACATATAGCAGGTATCTGCTGAGCCCTGGGCATTTTCCTGTCCACCATCACACTCAGGAAATCCAGAGTTGATGCAGCCCTGGTTTCTAACCCATGGTCCATACTCAGGTATCGTCCCAAGAACATCCTTGGTAGCTCTTTTTCCTCCTGCTCCAGCATCTGCTTGGGCTCCTTATGTGGCATTCAGTGTTCAGGAGGTCAGGGAGGTCATTATTGAGACAGGCCATCAGAGCAGAGACTGGGTGAGGAGGAGGAGGGGGCCCCTTGTTCACAGCGGCCTCGGCTGAGCAGCCGGCCCTTCTGAGACTCAGATTCCCCCTGTGTTCAGTGAGGACCATAAGGTACTAACCTTGTAGCAGCGATCTGAGGACTGGCTGAGATGAGGCAGGAAAGTGCTCACTATCGCAGAATAATCTTGCTGAGCCCCAAGCATGAAGCCAAGAGACCTTTTCATGAGTCTAGGCCAGTGACTCAACTGCCCCAGGACTTTGTCACCTTCCCCTGTTGTGGTTTCCCCACCAGGCACCTCAGGCCTTGCTGGGCAAAGGAGACACAGCTGGGGGCAGGTCCCGACTCTGTCATTTCCTTGCTGAGTGACCTTGGACACGTCCCTTTCTGAACCTCAGTTTCCCCTTCTGTCGGTGGGGACATTAAGAGTATCCACTTACAGCCAGACTGGGTGTGTAAAGCCCTTTACCGGAACCTGGCATTTAATGAGGGTGACATGTTTGGGGACAGCTCTGGTGATGGTAACAGTGCCCCGATGGCACCTTCATGTGATAGAGACAGTGTGGTGCAGTGGTTACACAGCACAGGCCCTAGAGCCCGACTACCTGGGTTTGAACCCAGACCCTGTCAGTTTCTGGCTGCACAATTCCAGGGCAAGTGACCTGACCTCTCTAGGCCTGTTTCCTTTTCTGGAAAACAGGCATTATAACACGCTTTGCAGCATTGTCGCGAACACAGATGTAATATGTGTAAAGCACTTAGAACACCGCCGGCACGGGGCGAGTGCTCTGAAAGCGATACTCATTATTATGAAATATTCACGACCCTTCAGGCTGTAATGATCTGCGGACCCAGGAGGCTCCCCAGCCCATGTAGGAGAAGGCCTGGAACAGAGCTGCTAGCCCCAGTCTCAGGCAGAGGGCTTCATCCCAGACACCCCCTCCCCTCGTTCACCCTCTCCTCCATTTTCTCTCTTTCTACATTTTCCTCTTGGTTATTTTTTTTTTTAATTTATTGGGGTGACATTGGTTAATAAAATGTTTCAAGTGGACAGTTCTATAATAAGTTATCTGTATATTGTCTTGTGTGTTCACCACCCTAAGTCAAGCCTCCTTCCATCACCATGTATTTGACCCCCTTTACCCTCTTCTACCTCCCCCCACCCCCTTCCTCTCTGGTAACCACTCTTTATTCAGGATGGAAGGGGCCCTCCCTGGTCCTCTGGGCCACAGGGCATGGAATTTACAGCCTTGGCAGGCCCCTCATAAAAAGCTCATAGTTTTTTGGAAAGACAGGCATGTCTAGTGGGGAAGGTACAAAGGGGAGAAAAAGGGGTGGGCAGGGTCCTCCACCCGCCTCCCCTGTTGGAATCCTAATTAAATAGCCCTTGCTCTGATCCCAGTGTGTGCTAGGCATTTACGGCTATAAATTCACTCACGCCCTAGTCTGCGAAGTGGGTGCTGGGATCCCTGTTTACAGATAAGGAGACTGAGGCCCCAGAGGCCGACTCACCCCCCCTTACCTGGCTTATAGAATTCACTTTCTCTGTAAGATTTCCTCTGAATGAAAATTTATATAGCTTTAAAAATAGTATGTTTGTTTTTGGAAAGTTGCTGCATCTAGTACAATGTTCCCATTTTACAGGTGGGGAAACTGAGGTCTAGAGAGAGTGGTGGGGTTTGCCCACCTCGTCGGGGCTGGGACTCAGAGCTTCTGGTACTTCTGTCCCGGGATTGAGACAAAGATGAGTGTGTGTGTGTGTGTGTGTGTGTGTAATGGGTGGAGAGGAAGGGTGGACCTCTCCCCCAGTAACCCTGTCCCTCCAGGAGCTGCGGGAAAGAGTCCTCAGAGGGAAGTACCGGGTCCCTTTCTACATGTCAACAGACTGTGAGAGCATCCTGCGGAGATTTTTGGTGCTGAACCCAGCTAAACGCTGTACTCTCGAGGTAAGCCCCCCTTGCAGCCTTCGTGCCTTGCACCTTTCCTCTACCATACCCACCTGCCTAAGATCTGCTGCTGGAAGGTGGGGAGCCGGGCAGCCCAGGAAAAGGCTCCTGGGCCTGTCCTGACACTGCCTCGCCCACTCCCCGCCATGCCAGTAATTAGCTAATGAGCTCCTGGGATGATTACAGGGCGCTGGGGACCCAGATGATGTGGGTGCAGGAGGGTGGCTTCAGGAGGCTCCAGCAGAGGGGTGGGGGTGGGGCAAGGCGGTGCTAGCTCTCAGGAAGCCTTTGATCCTGGGGTGTTAGGCCTTGGAGGTGGGGGGGTGCAGGACAGGTCGCCCCACCTGGGGTTCTGCCTAGGGGGTGCGAAGCTGTACTTTTCCTAGTTTCTTCTGACATCTGTCTTCCCCTTCCCTGTCCTGCTTTGATTCCTGCAGCAAATCATGAAAGACAAATGGATCAACATCGGCTATGAGGGTGAGGAGCTGAAGCCATACACAGAGCCGGAGGAGGACTTTGGGGACACCAAGCGAATCGGTGAGGGTCAGGGAGCACAGGTGTCCCAGTTCCTCAGCCCCATGGGCCACGGAGCCAGGGGTAGGAGCTTCCTAGCACCAACTCTGTTTTTGGTCAGTGCATCAGAGAAGGTTGCGAGGCAATTAGGGAGAGCGGAGAAGTCTGGGCTCCAACCCCTGTGCTGCTGCTTTCTAGCTGTGTGATCCTGGACAAGTGTCTTCCCTTCTCTGTGCTTCTAATTCCTCATCTGTAAAATGGCGTAATCATAGAACCTATCTTGTAGGGTTGTTATGAATATTAAATGAGTTAATCTACGTAAAGCACTTTATATTAGGCATATAACAAGTGCTGATGTGTGTTAGCTTTGACTATGAAGACACAAAAAGAAGTCACAGGTCACTTGCAGAGGAGTTTGGTCACAAGTCATCGGTAATCTGTATGTTTGGGGAAAGCCCTCACCTTGACATGTGCCTCACCCTCCACTCCTTTGGTCTCAGTTCCTCCAGCCGGGAACCTTCAAACACTTGACCCCTAAAGTATTAACCTTGGAAGAGCCCCTTAGGAACCATCCAGTAACCCTCTATTCTACAGCTGAGGAAACTGAGGCCACCATCAGAGCTGGCTGAGTTAGTTAGGACTTTGATGGTTGCAAACCCAAGTCATTCTGGCTTAAATCAGATAATAATAGGTTGACCCATAGGAAATTGCCATTTTTATGGCAATTGTCAATTCCAGCAATTTAATATGGTTTAACCTAATAGTGATAAATTAATTCATTCACATAACTGAAAATGCCAGGGTATGTCAGCCTGCAGACCCAGCTGGATTCAAGTGCTCAGAGAGTTGTTGGGACTCTTCTATGTGGTGACTTCTTTCCCAGGCAGCTCCCCTGCTACCCCACCCTACCCCCAACCCCGCTTCCCAGGAGCAAGCTAGCGACAGTATATTCTAGTGGCCTGGATACCCCATCAGGAAGAGAAGACACTTCCTAATGTACTACTAAGAGCCCTAGGCTGGTGCCCATCGGCTACCCCTAAACCAATCAGTTTGGCCTTGGAAATGGAATGCCGTAATTGGCCAGACTGGGGTCATATGCTTGCTCTGAACCAATCAATCACTGGCCGTATGGATGGAACACTCTGATTGGCCAGAGCTGGGTCATATGCCTGCGGGACTTGGAGCAGGCAAGAGTCAGCCAGGTGATCTGAGCTGGGAAGGAATGTTCTTCCAAGGAAAATCGGGGTACTCCTGGCAAAAGGGAGAATGGGTACTGGACAGGCCAAAGAGCCGGCGTTGCTAATGTGATACAGAAATGTGTGGAAGGGAAGGGTCTCAGGACCCTGAACTGCCTCTCCATCCCCCCTCTCCCAGAGGTGATGGTGGGTATGGGCTACACGCGGGAAGAAATCAAAGAGGCCTTGACCAACCAGAAGTACAACGAAGTGACCGCCACCTACCTCCTGCTGGGCAGGAAGACTGAGGTCAGAAGGTGCTAGGGACACTTGGGTTTTGCAATGCCTGGGGTGGAGGGACTTCTGGGGCAGAGAGAACATGGAGCTAAGGCTCCTTGTCTGTCGTCCTGCAGGAGGGTGGGGACCGGGGTGCCCCAGCACTAGCCCTGGCACGGGTGCGGGCGCCCAGCGACACCACCAATGGGACAAGCTCCAGCAAAGGCACCAGCCACAGCAAAGGGCAGCGGAGCTCCTCTTCCACCTACCATCGCCAGCGCAGGCATAGTGACTTCTGTGAGTATGGCTCAGCAACCCCACGTGCCATCCCTGGCCCCAAAGCCTCAGCCCTGTGTTATGTCAGGGATCTCGGGCAGGCAAGCAACAGAAACCCGCTCAAGCCAATTACAGCGAAGGGAAGAATTTCTTATAAACATGCAGGGACAGTTCATGGAACTTGGAGGCAGGAACGCATAGCCAGGCTCAGAGAGGAATCAGAAACGGAAAAAGCAGCCAGACCCAGAACAGACGCTCTCTGTGTCTTGCTTCCTGTCTGCTCACCTGGTTTTTCCTTTCTCTCTCACTTACCTTACCTTATCTTGTCCCAATGTGTCAACTCCTTACATCTCAGTTTTAGAGACCAGCCCAAATGGTAGCTGGAATCTCCTTCGTCCACTTGTCAGGGAGAGAGCGCTGATAACAGGGTCCAGTTGGGATTAATCTACTGTGATTGAGACACAGGAGGGATACATTGTACAAAGTGGCTGCTGAGAGCCTGCCCTCTGGACTTTCCTCCATGCTGAAATGAGGGGAGACCCTTCCTTACTAGTGGAAAGGTGCTGGACAGACACATTTTATAACTGAAGATATCTTATCCCCTTTAGAAAATAAATAGGCACCACCACAGACTATGCATAGAAATTTCCAGGAATTTTCTTACACCCTCATCAAATGTTAATCCTCTCCATTATTTTTTAACAGCTTTATCGAGATATAATTCACATACCATTCAAAGTGTTCAATTCAGTGTTGTTAGCATATTTATAGAATTGTGTCTCTATTACCACAGTTCATTTTAGAACATTTTCATTACCCTGAAAAGAAACTCCACACCCCTTAGCCATCCACCTCCAACCCTCCTTCCACTCCACGCCCCAAACCCCTGACAACTACTCATCTATTATCTGTCTGTATAGGTTTCCCTATTCTGAACATATCATGTAAATGGAATTATACAATATGTGCCCTTTTGTGTCCAGCTTCTGTCTTTAGGATAATGTTTTCAAGGCCTATCCATGTTTTAGCATGGATTAGTAGTACTCCATTCCTCCTAATTGCCGAATAATGCTCCATTGCATGGATAAACCCCTTTTTCTTTATCCTTTCATCAGCTGATGGACATTTGGGCTGTTTCTGCCTTTTGGCTATTGTAAATAGTGCTGCTGTGAACATTTGTGTACAAGTTTTTGTGTGGGCATATGTTCTCATTTCTCTTGGGAAATACCTAGGAGTGGAATACCTAGGTCATATGGTAACTCTATGTTTAACAGTTTGAGGAATGGCCAGGGTGGCCTCCAACTCTCCTTTATAATTAATTTTGCAGCCCTTCTCTCCAGGGTGAAGCTCTTTACTCTGGGAGAGGCACTTGTATGGAGAGAGGGGTATCAGGCAGCTCAACGTCAGCCCTAAGCAGGAAGTATGGGGTTCTGGATAGTCAAGTCATTCCCCTCCCCTGGGTCTCCTTTTCCCCACCCATAAGATAGCAAGATTGGCCCAGAAAGTCCTAAGAAGCTTGTGACTCCAACATCCTATGGCTAGAACAGGGGTTGGCAAACTGCGGCTCGCGAGCCACATGCGGCTCTTTGGGTACATTCCATCTCAAAAGTTTGCCGACCCCTGGAAGAGCCAGTCCTGTCCCTCACAACAATTTAAAAATTATTCGAAAGCCATAAATATATTTTTACATAATCACCATTATGTGACTAATACCCTTTAAAAATTTTATAAATGAAACTATGATAGTTTTATTTTCATTTTTCATTTCATTTCACTGAAGCCACATAGACCAGTGGCTCACAAGCTGCTGTTTGCTGACCCCTGGCGGCTCTTCCGTCTCAAAAGTTTGCCAACCTGTGGGCTAGAACATGGTACCCTTTAAAGCCCCCACGTGGAGACCTTCTGGGTTCCAGGGGTTCTCGGAGTGTTGGATTGTTGACATCACTGCAGAACTTTTATTATGGTTCTGGGACATTTGACCACTGAGGTTCATGAGGATTTAACATGCAGAAGTTCTGAGTGTCTGCAGTTCTAGAACACATTTCTAAAAATCCCTAAGATGTTCTAAGGGGCCAGATTTGTTTTTGAATTTAAAACAAGTCACATGCTTCAAATTTGATAGTACGGAAAGGGCAGACAGTAAAAACATTTTCGTGTGACACATTTCTACCCAGCCACCACCCCCCACCCCCACCCCATTCTCCTTGGAGGCAACCACTGTTACTGCTTTTATATAAATTCTTTGAACAGGTTTCATTTATAAATATATAAAGAGGCAGATATGAAAAGGAGGAAGACAGAAAGAAAAGAGACATATAAAGATGTAAATACTATGTTAACATAAAATATACTACAATATAATGTATTCTCCCCTTTTGATACAAATGATAGCCTTTTGGAGATATTCATATATAAACAAGGAGATATAGATAAATAGACACATATAAGATATGCACTTTCCTCCCTTTTTATACAAATGATAATACACTGTAGACCTTATGCCTTGCCTTTTCTTTGCAGTCAATCTTGATCACTCTATTGTTACATAAAGAGCTTTCTTGGGCCGGCCAAGTGGCTCAGTTGGTTAAGAGCTTGCTCAAGAGTTTGAGCTCTGAGCAACAGCGGTTCGATTCCCGGCCCGAGCTGAGCAGCCACTGAGCTGCAACCGGTAGCAGGATGGCTCAGCTTAAACAAACAAACAAACAAAAAACATAAAGAGCTTTCTTGGGTTTTTTTTTTTTAATGACTGTATAGCATTCCATTATGTGGACCTTTCTTGGCTTATATAGTCATTCCCCTATTAAAGGGCATTTAGGCTGTTCCCAATCTTTGGGCCTTTTAAAAAAGAGTGATGCAGTGCATACCCTCTACGTGCATCATGTCATTTATGTAGAGTTTCTCGGTCAGTATACGTGTGTGTGTAATTTTGGCAGATGTTGTCAGAATGACCTTTGCAGAGATCGCAACTAATGCAAGGAGTTCTAAGCTCCCAAGGATCACCCAGGGTAGGTTCTGGCTTTTCCAGGTGACACCAGCCCTAACTGTCCCCTCCTTCCACCAGGCGGCCCATCCCCCGCACCCCTGCACCCCAAGCGCAGCCCGACCAGCACAGGGGAGACGGAGCTGAAAGAGGAGCGCCTGCCAAGCCGGAAGGCAAGCTGCAGTGCCGCGGGCAGTGGGAGCCGAGGGCTGCCTCCCTCCAGCCCCATGGTCAGCAGCGCCCACAACCCCAACAAGGCTGAGATCCCAGAGCGGCGGAAGGATAGCACGAGCACCCCTGTGAGTGGCCAGAGTTGGGGGGCAGCGTCGGGGGTGCGACCACTCGTGGCCCAGCCTGTAGATGCCACCAGATTCACATCTTTTAGATCCTACCATTTCCCACTCTGTTCCTGTTCCCCAGACCACCATATAGGACTCCTTGTTACATCCATTCATTCATTCATTCATTCGACAGACATTTATTGAGTGCTCTCTCTTTGCCTGAGCTCGTGCCTGATGCTCGTGTGCAGATTAGCATTCTATGTCAGAAAGAAGCACTGCACGTGCTTTGGACAGGAAGGATTTAATACAGGGAATTAGGTGTGGTGCTTACAGAATAGTAGGAGGGGCTGGAGGCGCAGGCAAAAGACAAGACCTACAGGAATGACACCTCGTGACAGCAGACCTGACCCTTCAAGGAACCTGCCTCTGAGGCCACCTCTAGTGCTGTTGAATTCAAGAACACACGATCCTGGCTACAGGATAAGACTCAAAAACTTCTTCCCCCACCAGAAGAGCCTCTTGACACCCAGAGGTCTGGAGAACGGGCTCTGGAGCCCTGCTGAAGCAAAGACCTGCATCTTATGACCTTGCCTGTGTGAGCAGAAGTCAAAGGGGGTAGGGAGGCAACTGCCACCCTATTTCCACCTTCCATGTCTTCATGAGTGCAAAGATTAGCAGGACCCATTCCTATCCAGAACCCGAGCTGCAGAGCATTCTAGGGAATGTAGTATTTGGCTTTCCCTGCTTCTGTAGCTCCCTAGAATGGCATGGTGCAGGCTGAGGGAACCAAAATATCCTCAATATAGGGAGACAAGGGTGGAGGCAGGTTATAGGAAACTGGTCAGGACTCTGAAGCCACATAGACCAGAGTTTGAATTACATTGATGAGCTGTGTGACCTTGAGCAAGTGACTTCGTGTCTCTGAGCTTCAGTTTTCCACCTGGTGAAATGAGCTCATCACAGAACTTGGGTGGTTGTGAGAATAAAGTACTTCACTTACAGCACCTGGCTCAATAAGCACCTATGTTATTGTTAAAATAAACCTACACTTTAAGAAGCTAGAAAAGGAACAGCAAATTAGCCTCCCAAAAAGGTAAAAGGAAGGCAATAATAGAAAAGCCAGTAAAGGAGAAAACATATACACTAGACAAAATCAACAAAACTGAAAGCTAGTTCTTGAAAAGAGTAATAAAAGTGGACCCCTAGCAAGACAGATTAAGAAAAAAAGATAACAAACACGAATTACCAATATCAGAATGAAAAAGATAACTATATTTTAACATAAGATAGAGAAGGTAGTAGGAACTACTTTAAGCCAATAAGTATGACAACTTAGATGAAATGGACAAATGTCTCTCAAAACGCAATGAATGAAAACTGACATGAGAAGAAGTAGGAAACCTGAATAGTCATATATTCTTGTTAAAGAAATTGAATCCATAATTTAAACCTTTCCCATAAAGAAAGTTCCAGATCCAGATGGTTCTAAACTGGTGGAATTCTTCCAGACATTGAAAGAAGAAATCATGCCAATCTTAGACAAACTTCGGAAGGCTAGAAAAAAGAAGGCTCAGTTCCCAATACATTTTATGAGGTGACGTAATCCTGATGTGCTATTTCTTATCCTCAGAGAGCTCACAGTCCAGTGCTGGGTAGGGACATATATGTGAACAGATGTTGATAATACAAAGTGATCAAGGCTGAGCTGGGGAGGCCAAAGGAGGCACCTGACTCAGCCTAGGGCCGGGGGTGGGGGTAGATTATGAAATGACATCTGAAATGTGAGTCAGGGGGAAGGTAGGAGGAATATCCAGGTAGCAGATGAGACAGCCTCTGCAAAGGCAAAGAGAGAGACACTGTGACATGAATATGTTAAAAAAAACTTTGATGGACTGTACTGAGGCGGGTAGAGTGGGGAGAGAGGTGGACAAGGCTGCGCCCTGGAACCTTCTCTGGCCCTCTCTCTCAGCTCCAATGGCCTCCCTTGACCCTTAGCCTAGGTTGCTGGGATGAGCCATTAACCTCACGTCTTTGGGTCCTTTAGCCCAGAGTAAACCATCAGTTTACATACAGGCCCCCTGCCTCGTTCATAATGAGGGAGGTCAGAGAGGGTAAAAGCAGAGAGTTAAGGGGTGCCCCTTTCCCCCCTCTTGACACCCCCCTCCTGGCCATGTCTCCCACAGAACAATCTCCCTCCTAGCATGATGACCCGCAGAAACACCTACGTTTGCACAGAACGACCGGGGGCTGAGCGCCCATCCCTTTTGCCAAATGGCAAAGAAAACAGGTATGGAGGGGGTGGCAGTGGGGAGGGGGGTGGGATGAGGTGAGCGGGGTCTCCCTTGATCTAAGATGATAGATGTTGGGAGAGGGGTGCCATTGAGACAGGGGAGTGTATGTGTCTGCCCTTCCCTTGGCAGAATCCACCCATGTCCTCCTCCCAGACCCCCCTGAAAATCCTCCCCCTTTAATTAATCAGTCATCAGAACAGGGAAGCGTCTGCCCTGTTCTCTGCCTGTGAGCCTTGGGAATCTAAGTTGATTTTTTAAAAATTTTGAATGATCCATTTTTAGAACTTCGAAGCCCCAGAATGTCACAGCTTCCACATCCTCTGGTTGGCTGGTTTTCAAACTTATTTGCCCGAGTCTGTTCAGTCTCCTTCAGTTGGCAAGTGAGGGGAACCAGTGCAGACTGGCTGGAGCTTAAAAAGGGAATGAATTTGTTCACATCAGACTTCAAGTCCAGGAATGGGGCGGGCTTCAGGATAATGACTCCTGCCCACCAGGGCTTTAGGATATAAAAATAATAGTAGCCAACATTCATCAAGCAGTAACCGTGTGCCAGGCCTCTGTACCTTGGTTGGTTGAATGTCTTTAATAACTCTGTGAGGTAGATCCTGGTATTACCATTTTACAGCTGAGGAAATGAAGCCCAGATAGATTAAGTAGATTGTCTAAGGCCACACAGCTGAAAAGTCGAGGCGTGAAGATTCTAGACTGACTCCAGAATCTGTATTTGTAACCACTATAATGCATGGCCTTTCATCTCTAGTCAAGTGACGGTGTATAGTTAGATTATAGACTCAGCTGCTGAAATGAACAGACTCCGGGTATAGTGGCTTAAATGAGATGGAGGTTTAATCCTCTGTGACATAACAATCCAAGGACCCAGGTTGATTCTGTCAATCTCAACATGAGGCTCCAGCTCTGATTTTGAGGCTGCTGCATCAGATGCCACCATTTCCCAACCAACAAGAAGGGTGAAAAGGTGGAATGAAAGCATCCTTTTTTTTTTTTTTTGAGGCATGACCCAAAAATGGTACCAAGTACTTCTACTTTTATCCCATTGGCCAGAGCATAGTCATATGACCACCCCCTAGCTGCAAGGGAGGCTGGGAAATGTAGTCTGGCTGGGTGGCCATGTACAGTGCTCATACTCTTAAAAGTTTGGTTACTGTAGGAAAACGAGGATGGATTCTGGGGAAGAGGTAGTGGCATCTGCCACAGTCAGGGTTCCCTCTTTGAGATGCAGGTTGGTTGCTGGGGTCCCTGGAAGGATAAGAGATTGGAGATCTGGCCTCTGCTATCAGGACTGGAAGGGTCAGAGGGGGTCTGGAGGAGGGTCCTGGGACAGAGGGACCACCACTGCTCAGACAGCATCCTGAGAGAGTTAGGGAGAGGGTTTCTTTTTCCTTATTTTTACCTGTTGAAAAATTGTCATAATTAATATAGGTACTCTTGACATACACATCTGTTCCTTTCCCAAGATTGGATAAGCAAAGTTCAGATAGCAAAGTATTTACAAAGTTGATTTGGTTCCTGAGGTTTAGATGGTAAATAGCAAGGGATTCATCCAAAGAGGTATCTGAATCTATTCAGTTACTGAGTTTGGAGAAAGGAGAGTTGGGTTAGGGGACAGTTTGGAGCGGGTAGAGTTTGAAGAAGGGACAGTTTGAAGGAGGGATGACTTAGGGGGGTTGGGAATTGGTGATATAATACTACAGTAGAATTGTACATACACACACCTTGCACAACTGTACATGACAGCCCTGTCTCTGAGCTCTAGGTTGAGCGGAGTTTATGACCTCAGGACAGTGACAGTGAAGAAGCAGAGGGACTGGGGACTTGGCCTGCCTCAAAGTCCTGCCCTGACTTGTCCTTCTCGGCCCACAGCTCCGGTACCCCACGGGTGCCCCCCGCCTCCCCTTCCAGTCACAGCCTGGCTCCCCCATCGGGAGAGCGGAGCCGCTTGGCACGGGGTTCCACCATCCGAAGCACCTTCCACGGTGGCCAGGTCCGAGACCGGCGGGCAGGGGGCGGGGGAGGCGGGGGCGTGCAGAATGGGCCCCCTGCCTCTCCCACACTGGCCCACGAGGCCACACCCCTGCCCACCGGGCGGCCCCGCCCCACCACCAACCTCTTCACCAAGCTGACCTCCAAACTGACCCGAAGGTGAGCCCCAAGGGACGTGGGGGGCAGGGTGTGGGGTCGAGGGGCTGATGGGGCCTAACCTGTCTTCTACTCTGCTCTGCCTCCTGTACCCCGACGTCATCTCCTCCTCTTCCTCCTTTCCCGTCACCCTTCACCTCCCTCCTCACACTACAGGGTTACCCTCGATCCCTCTAAACGGCAGAATTCTAACCGCTGCGTTTCGGGCGCCTCTTTGCCCCAGGGATCCAAGATCAGTAAGTCCTGTCCACCCTCTACTCTCATTGGCTCTGCCTGTCTATCTGCATGTCTGACCTGTGTGTGCGGGCATGGAGGGAGGGGGCTCTGTCAGTTGGGGAGAGGTCTGTATCTGGGGTCATTTACTCATTTAATAAACAATAGTCTGGCCTCTGGACCCAGACTCTCGGGGTTCAGACCCCAGCTCTGCTGAGTGACCTTGAGTAAGTCACTCAACCTCTCTGGGCCTCACTTTTCTCTTCTGGAAAATGGGGATAGTAATAACAGTACCTTCCTCATAGGGTTGCTTTGTGGATTAAATAAGGATGGATATATATTTATATATATATGCACACTGAGTTTATAATGTTGCCTTGGAAAATGTTTTATAAATGTTTGCCATTATTCATTGAGCACCTGTTGTGTGCCTGGAATCACCCTGGGCCCTGGAGTAGAGTAAACAAAATGTACTTTGTCAAGCCCTGCTCAGGCAGAGCTGACATTCTACTAGGGGACCCAGGGAGTAAACAATAACTAAGAAATATATATAGACTGTCACGTAGTGACAAGCATAAGGAGAAAAATAGAGCAGGGAAGAGGGGTCGGGTGTGGGAAGGGAGGGTGCAGTTTTAAATGGGGCAGACCTCACTAAGGAGATGTCATTCCAGCAAAGCCTGAAGGAGGGATGTGTATGTGTGTGTATGTTGCCCCTTCTGTATGTAGGTGTGTGTCTTTGCCCACCTCCTCTCTCTTTCGTCTTCCAAGTTCTTCAGTATCTTTCCTATGACCTGCACTAACCATTTCGGAATGGGCTCCCCTTCTGGACATGGAAAGGGATTTCAAATCCTGGCTCCAGGCCTGCCCCAGCCCAGCTTCAGCTAGTGGGGAGGAACCAGGCCCAAGACAGAAGCTGCCAAGAGTCCTGGGGGCAGAGAGTTGGGGGAGGGGGCTCCCTATGTCCAGATTAGACACTGTCCCCTCTCTTCCCCTAGGGTCACAGACGAACCTGAGAGAATCGGGGGACCTGAGGTCACAAGGTGAGTTTGTGTGCCTACCCCTAACTGCTACACCAGCCCCTCCCCCTTCACCTGCCTCAGATCCCACTTGTCTCCACACGTCCCCCCACTCCCTCTGGTCCTTAGATGGAACCTGAGCCTCATCGTCCAAGTCCAGCTCCCTGAAATGCCCGTGACATCTTTTCTCTACCAGCTCCTCTTCCTCCCCCTCCCCAAATGATTTCCCCTCATTTCCACCCCATCCCTGAGCACCTTTTCTTGACCATCTTAAACTTCAGCCTCTTCCATCTGTAACCAGCTCCTCCCCCTGTTGACACCATACTACCTTTCCCCTCTAATCCAATGAGGCAGAATGGCGGCCAGCCAGTGGCAAATATTGTCTATATAGCCCTCGGTGGAAAATTGTCAGACTTTAAGGGCCAAAACAGTCTCTGTCATGTCTATTCAGCTCTGCTATTGTAGCGCAAATGCAGTCCCATTCAATAGAAACACAAATGGGTGGGGCGGTGTTTCAGCACTACTTGATTTACAAAGTACAGCTGTACTTTTCCAAACCTTGCTGTACTTTGACACACCACCAGTTTAGAGACCCTAGCGGAAATAGAGAGTTGCCCCAGCAGTTCCAATTCCAACCAAGTCCCAGGACTGACTTTTAGTGACTGGGACTGGATCACATGTTCATCCCTAAACAAATGCCTGTGGCCAGAGAGATGGAGTACTCTGATTGGTCAGACCTGGTCATATGCTCATCCTTGAGACAGTCACCGGGGCCAAGGAGATGGAATGCTCTCATTGGCCAGAACTGAGTCATGTGCTCACCCTTAGCACTGAGAGGCAGAGTCAGCCTCACCTAAACCGGAAAAGCTAGATCTGCAATGTTTTAAAAGGAATACTCTAGGTACTTTAGGCAGGATGTTTCTCTGTTGTGCAGGGCCCTCTTGCGGATTGCAGAACTTATATCGTCCCTG
>NW_017732209.1:97256-115748 GCF_001890085.2 Hipposideros armiger
CAAAACTTAATAAATGCCTATGGTACTCCCATCCCAAGACATTGTGACAGAAAGCCCCCAGAAATTTCTAAATACCCCTTGGGGGACAGTACTACTTCTAGGTGAAAACTCCTGGCCTAGAGTAGGGAGACTTGGTCCTCCAATGGAAAAGTGTTCTTACCAGAAAAAGGATGTATTAGTTAAGAAATGAGCTTAGCTACTAGAGCAAAGAGACCCCAAAAATACAGACAGGAATAAATTTTTCTCTCTCACAAACCATGGGGCCAGGCCAGGCTGGCAGGGCCACTCTGTTCCATGAGGTCATTCAAGTAGCCAGGTTCTTGCATCGCCATCCCCTTAGAACCTTGTCGCCATCTTCATAGCTGAGGCTGGCTCATGCTGCAGCCAGGTCCAGCTCACAGGACATGGAGCCCAGGGGGCCAGGGCATGCAATGTCCTTTGAAGGAGGTGGTATGTGTGGAGTTGCAAGTGTTATTTCCACTCGCATCCTGGAATTTGCAGACTGAGGCCACGCCAGGCTGCAGAGGAGGCTGGGAAATGTAGTCTCCAGCTGGGCAACTGTATGTCCGGCTGAAACTATGTTACTAGGGTAAAAGGGGGCGACAGGTTTAGAGGGGACAGCTAGGAGTGTATCCCAAAGTGGGAACAGTGGGTTACCTTCCTCTCCTCTCCCATCTGTGACCTCTAATATCTTCCCACCCCAGTTGCCATCTACCTTGGGATCAAACGGAAACCGCCCCCAGGCTGCTCCGATTCCCCTGGAGTGTGAAGCTGACCAGCTCGCGCCCGCCCGAGGCCCTGATGGCAGCTCTGCGCCAGGCCACCGCGGCTGCCCGCTGCCGCTGCCGCCAGCCACAGCCATTCCTGCTGGCCTGCCTGCACGGGGGTGCGGGCGGGCCCGAGCCCCTGTCCCACTTCGAAGTGGAGGTCTGCCAGCTGCCCCGGCCTGGACTGCGGGGAGTTCTCTTCCGCCGCGTGGCGGGCACCGCCCTGGCCTTCCGCACCCTCGTCACCCGCATTTCCAATGACCTCGAGCTCTGAGCCACCATGGCCCTGGATCCCCTTCTCTTCCTCTTCTCTGTCCCCTTCATTTCTACAGGAAGGGAAGGGGTCAGGGAGGGGATTCTCCCTTTGTCATCCCCTCAGTTTCCCTGGATTTGATTTGGGGGCAAAGACTGTCCCCTCTGCTGTTCTCCAGAGACGCTCAGCATGAGAAGAGTGAGGGGGCTTAGCAGGGGAGCTGGCACCTTCCTGGAGCCTCCAGCCAGTCCTGTCCCCCCTCACCATGCCATGAGGCACCTGAGGAGACTTTGGGGGGCAGGGCAGGGGCAGAAAGGGAAACTGAGGACACTCCCATTTCTCCCAACAGTGCAAGAATTAGGCCTTGGGCAGGGGGTAGGAAGAGTTACTAAGCCTAAAGACTGGAGAATTTGGGGGGGCTGGGAGTGGGGGTCAGAGAGGCAGATTCCTTCCCCTCCCCTGCCCCTCATGCTCGAACCCCCCTTCCTGCCCCTGGCTGGCGCGGGGCACTTTGTACAAATCCTTGTAAATACCTCCACGCCCTCCCCTCTGCAGAGATCTCTCAAGGAGCTGCCACTGTCACCTCCGGTTTTTAAGTTATTACACCCCCCACCCTCCTGTCAGTCCTCTCACCTGCAGCCTGTTGCCCAATAAACTTAGGAGAGTCCCCCCTCCCCCACGCTGACCCTGGGGTTTTCCTTTCCCTGCTTCACCTACAAGTGAGATGAAGAGGAGGGGTGTGACTTTGGGCCAATGGTTTCTCCTTTCTGAGCCTCGGTTTCCTCATCTGCAGAACGGGAGTAGGGGTGTGAGGGTCAAGGATGACTGTGGAAGAGGGCAGGACAGAACTCGGCCTTATCCTCGAGGCCCCCAGTTCCTATGTGAGACTCCCGTCCATCCACTCATGCCCACCCACATGTTATACTGGACTCTAAGCCACTTCTTACTCCAGTAGTACATTTATTCAATAAATAGTCATTGACCGGTGCCTACTCCGTGCCAGGCCCAGTGCTGGACATGGAGATACAAGGAGCCCCTGTCTGTGGAGGATGTGGGTTCTGACACAATAAAGAAACCATTGCTTGGGAGCCCAGAAGAGAGAGGAGGTTGGGGGAGTCACTCCAGAGGAATAAATGCCAGAGTTGGGCTTTGAAGGATGAGTAGGAGTTGACCAGGTACTGGGTATGACTTGGGCAAAAGCCTGGAAGTGGGTGTGCATGGTATATCTTCAGAGAGCTGTGGGTAATTTCAGTGTGACTGCTATGTTGGGGGTGAGTGGAGAACTAACAAGAAATGTTGTATTAGGACTAATAATCCATCTACACTTAAGCAAAAGGCTACTTGTTTGTTTATTTAATAATAGTCCAGGGGTTCCTGACTTCAGGTATGGCTGGGTCCAGGCGCAGGCCATCTCATCTGCTTTTTCACAGTGTGAGGTTCATTCTAGTAGTTTCATCCAGTAGATACTCCCTGATGGCAAAGATGACCCCAGCAGTTCCGACTTTCATCGCTACAGCTTAGTTTCTGCAGCAGAAAGTTCCTCATTGCCAACTTCCAGCGAAAGCCCCAAGACAGACTCTCATTGGCCCAGAAAAGTCATGTGATCATCCCTGAACCAATCGCTGTGACTCAAGTGGCCGGGTCTGTACCTAGAACTGGACTTAGAAGGGGTTCCCAAAGGAAAATCAAGATGTGAGCAGGAGAAGGGAAATGGAAGCTTGATTGACATAAGTCGTTGGGGGCTGTCCAGTACAGGAGGGCAGGACTTGTTTACCCAGGACCTTGTGGGCCAAAGTAAGCAAGTTGGGCTTTCATCTGAGGTCACTGGGGAGCCATGGAGGGTTGTATGCCAGGAAGAGGCCTAACTGTGCCTCAGTTGCCTATTGGGGCATGGTAGGAACATCTTGTCTTGTGTTCTTCATGGGGCTAGTAGGAAGGTCACATGAGAAAATGAAGGGTGGTGAAGATTGAGTGATCAGTGTTGAAAAATTCAGGATCTTGGGCAGAACTGCGTTCCTGTTTCATGTGTGAGGCTGAAAGGTTTTTATAGTTGAGAGGGCAAGAAAAGGGGGGGTGTCAAGGGAACCAGCCCTGTGTTGGGTACACAGTGGTGACCAAGACAGCCCCAAGCCCTGCCCTTGGGGCTCAAAAGTCCAGTGGAGGAAGCAGCGGTGTCCTCAGTGATGATCCAAAGTGGGCAGGGCTGGTGTGGGAGTCCAAAGAGAGCGCTTGCCCCAGCCAGAGTGGGCTTTCTAAAGGAGCAGATATCTAGACACTGCCGGATGGGCATGGGGAGGTGTGTGCATCCTAGGTAGAGGGACTAGCGTGTACAGTTGAATGGCTGGGAAGCAAAAGAGAGTACATGTCCTTCAGCAAATGGCATATGATTCAGGGTGAGTATAGAGCCTATGACAGAGGAGGCTGGAAATGTTGGCACCTTCCAGGAGCACTGGGGAGCCATGATGAGGTTGTGAGCAAGGGTGACAGGGACAGGTTTGTGCTGTGAAGGGAGGGAAGGAGAAGAGTAGGGAGGAGGTCAGGCGGGACAGAAGCTGGGGAGAGAAGGGGTGGATTTAAGGCTTCGGAGAAAAAATGGACAGGACAGGTATGGTAGCTGACACCTGGACTGAGGATTGGCTGGCTCAGCTTGTCCAGGCTGCAGTGTTTGTGGTCTGTGTGGCCTCTGGGGGGAGGGGACTGGGGCATTGGAGCCGGGATTAATGATGGGATCTTTAATTAGGGATAATATTGTAAGTAACATCCTGGCATCTGACAGGCCCTGCATGTCTTGACTTTTGGGGTCTCTCTCTGAACCTTCGTATTTCAGTAATCGGGATTCTTGGGGAAACCCTGGGCTTCAGTTTCCCTTTCCTGGGACCAAGTTTTCCGAAAGACCAATCCCTAAATACATAACAGGGATGCTCTGACCCAAGCCCCAGTCTGGAGGAGCACACTGTGAGCAAAGACATTAAGGTGGGAATTGCAGGATGTAGGAGCTAAAGTATATAGAGGAATAGTGGGGAAAGGGCTGGAAAGGTGAGCCTTCAGCAAATGGTATGTATTTCAGTTTGACCATGAAGAGATGCAAATAATAGGAGTGTGTTCTAGGAGATGTGGGAGTTATGGCAGGTTCTTGAGCAAAGTAAGGGACATTGAGAAGACTGATAGCAACTGTGAGTTGGATGAAGTCAGACCTTACAGAAGGAAGTCAGTGAAAAGTATCATGAGGTACATGTGATGAGATGCATGGGAGGTCGCCAGTTGGAGGCTCATGGGCCGAATTCAAGACTCAAGACATTTTGTTTGGTTTCTCCCTTGCATGGACCCTGTGTTGGAGATCTGAGCATTTGTGGTCAGGAGCCAAGGTTGGGAAGAGCCCAAGCTTGGCTATGTGACACTAGGCCACACCTCGCTGGGTTTCAGATTCTCCATAGAGCCTTATAATTTTGGGATTACACTACCCTAACTTTGCCTCATTTTAGAGATGGAATAAAATGTGCCTAGTGCATGCCTAGAGAGGGCAAACCACTTCGAGATCACACAGCGCCAATTACAAAAGTCCCTTCTCCTTCAATAGGCATCGCACACAAAGCTAAGGCCACCATTGCTTTTATTTGTTGCTTTGAGTGGAGAAAAAGCATGAGCTCCAGATGTGCTGGGCGCTCTCCACTAGCCAGAGCTCCTACTGGTAAGCGGAGCTCTGGTAAAAGGAGAGGAGGGTGTGAGGGAGGTTTCTCATTGGCCAGAACAGAGGATGGAGCCCATTGGTTGGAGCTCCAAGAAGGGTGGATAGAGCCCTCCTTTGAGCAAACCATTATAGGAAGGTCTCCAGGGGAAAGGGGTGGAGCAAGGGATGAAGGGGCGGGCCTCCGGTGGGCCTGGTCCTCCCTTTTGCTGGGGCTCCAGCAGTCGGCGGCGGGCAGGCTGGGCGCCTATTTCTGGGCGGGGATCATGTCGTCGATGGCCTGGCCCTTTTCCAGCTTCTTCTCCATCTCCACCATGAGCTTCACACCATCTACCACCAGCTGCACCTGTTCTACCTCGGACGAGCCCAGCCGATCGGCGTTGGACACGTCGAACACTGAGCCCACGGCAGCTGTGTCCACGCCACCTGTGGAAGCAGGAGGCAGGGGCGTGAAGAGGGAGCAGAGGTACAGGAGCGGAGCCCGGGACGTGATCCCCGTGTGAACCGCGACAGACGCATGTATTGAGTGCCCACTGTGTGTAGCAGGTTACGCTCACGCAGAGCCTCCTAAATTCACCGGCCCAAATCTCCAGCTTTAGGTACCTCACCTCTCTCTCACCCAACAAAAAAATACAGCATGGTGGGTAAGAGAGTGAGCCCTGGAGCCCGGCTGCCTGGGGTCCAATCCTAACCATCCTCCCCTTTACAGGTGGGATACTGAGGCCCGCAGGGGGCCAGGGACATACATAATGTATATTATATAACCATGATGATATATTGACTCCTATGAGATAAGGCGTGCTGGTGCCCATTTGCAAAGGAAGAAACAGGCTCACAGACTGTCCCGTGCTGACCCTCAGAACTCGTGGGGATGCCCCGCCTCAAATGGCCCGCCCCTGACGCCGCGGTGCAGGAGGCGGGGCCGCACCTGTGCCGCGCTTCTGCAGGCGCAGACGGCCGAGGATCTCCTCGAACTTGGGATGCTTGCTCAGGTGCGCTAGTTTCACGTGCACGCCTCCACGCAGCCCAGTGCCCAGGTTGGATGGGCAGGTGAGCACGTAGCCCAGGTGCTCGTTCCACATGAAGGGGTGGCCGGCTTTCTTGAAGATCTCCTCAATCTGAGGTAGGGGGAGACAACCACGGGTCAGCACCAGCGGGCGCACCCAAATACACCTGCAACCCAGATGGTGTTCGGAGGGACGGCGTGAGGATGTGGGTGAGAGCAGGTTCTGAGGGGTCGCGGCTGGGAAACCGGGAGGGATGAGATTCTGAGGGGAGGCACCCGACCCCACAGACTATGGCAGGGTTCTGAGCGCGCTGGACTTAAGGACGCTTTGGAGGCGGGTCTTAAGTATTGGGGTGGAGCCGGGGTTCCCAGGGGGCGGGGCCTTGGAAAGCGATTCGGGCGTGTCTGAGGGGCGGGGCTAGTGTATCGGGAGGAACCGAAGAACCCGGCCTTGGGAAGGGAGTGGGACGTTCAAAAGGTGGAGTCAGAAGTCAGTCCCCAGGGGCAGGCACCCACCTTCTGCAGCCCCACGCAAAAGCGGCGGAAAACCTCCTTCATGTTGCCCCCCTTCTCCATGGAGATGACTCGGAGGTGGTCCTCCTCGTTCACCCACACCAGGAAGCTCTTGTTGTCATTGTGCCTAGGGTGGGGCGCAGCAAGAGGCCAAGAAATCAGCTCCACGGGAACCCCATTCCCCACCCTCTCGCAAACATACCTACCGCTGTGGGACGGGGCAGTGGGGCTGAGGGGCATTAGGTGGTGGCATCTGCTTCCTCAGAATCACAGAAGCTTGCACCTGCAGACTATCACAGGATCTGTAAACTCTCTAAACCTGGGATCAAGAACTTTTAGGGTCTTAGGTCTTTGAACAGCATTAAATTTATAGCCTCTTAGAATCTTAGAATCAGAAGCTTGGAATCATAATTGATAAATCTTGGAAATCCTACATCTATCTGGTCTTAGGACCCAAGAATCTTCCTATCACATGTGACATCCCAGAAACATAGTTGTGGAACCATAAAACTTTAGGAGCTGAGAATGTTTGAAACCATGGAATCACAGAATCTGAAATTAGTGAATCTTAGAACATAAAAATATTTAAAACTTCGAAATCTTAAACTCATCCCATCGGTAAATCTTAGAACCTACACTCTCCAAGTCGTTTGAAACCAAGTTTCTCAAAACCTTTTTAAATCTTTGACTGTCAGAATCAGGGATTCAAAGTGTCATTAAAAGCCTAATTAGCAACAATAATAATAAAGATCATACTAATAGCCAAGATGTACTGAGCACTTACTATATAGCAGGTGCTGTTTTAAATAGTTTACATAAATTAACTCATTAATCCTCACAAGAACCCCAACAACTAAGAATTATTGTGATCTGCATATTATAGATGAGGAAACTGGAACAAACAAATGTTAAATAATGTGTCCAATGTCACACAGCTAGTAAGTGGCAGGACTAGGATGTTAACCCAGAGAATCTTGGTCAAGTCTAAGTTCCTAGCTGCCGCTTCTCTGGTCCAAGTTTCCCAAACTGTGACACATAGACCACAGGGCAGGCAGGGTGGAGGGTATGATCATATTCTGGTTGGAAACATAATTACTTTTCATTTTCTGGTTGGAAACACAATTACTTTTATGATCTTAATTTTAGGGGAGGAATAAAGAGGGTGGTGGGGGGATGGAAGAGGCTGGGGGGAGGGGAGGCCTTGGGGCAGGGTTCTCACCAGATGCCACGGGCATCGGGCCAGTCTCGGGCCATGCCTGAGGCCAGCAGCAGTGGGGACACAGGCTTGTCAAACAGGAAGTGGTCATCAATGAGCTGCTGCTGCTCCTGCTCTGTCATGCTCTTCAGAGGGTAGTATTTCCCCTTGAACTCGCCCGTCAGGCTGTTGAGGGCTAAGAGGCCACAAGAAGGAGAGGTCAGCAGTTGCAGCCTGCCCCCCCTGAAGCAGGGTGTGGAGGCCCCAGGGACCCCACACTGCTGCCCCTGACGGGCCTGGGCCTTGGCCTTGTGGGTATCCTAAAGATGCCTGAATACTGTGTCTAAACCCAAATTCATGAGCCCCCAAATGTGCTCCTCCCCTGTCTGCCCAGAAACAGCCACACCATGTGTTCAAGCCAGAAAACATGGTTCTCCCCTTTCCTCAAGCCTCACATCTAATCCACCTGCAAGCAATAGTGTGCTGGTGCCACACCTACTGGCCAGCAAGACAGATAGTCAAAGTCTCAGGAATTTGGGGAATCATCAATAAAAATTATTATAATATAGCATATTTGGTATTTGTATATATTCATATGTGTCATAAATATATAATGTGTATAATAAGTATATTTGTATATATGTATAATATTTATATAATATATCTACAAAGGATGCCAAGAAAAGGTATTTTAAGAAAGGAAAAAACTGTATTAAAATTGTAATATTCAATATATACCGATAACAAAAGATGAATACAAGTCACATTTGACTTCTGCAATTATAAGAGGTGCTCAGAGTGGTTACCATCTGCGTCCAGACACTTCTGATTATGGCGAATTACTGCTTGAGCAGTGCCGACCAATGTGTCCAGCTGTATCTCTGCACGTGCTGTTTCAATTTCTTCACACAGTACCTTGTGTCTCAAACTTATCACGAATGCGTGCAATTGTTAGGCGTGTTGGAGGTTCTGTTGCATACTCATGCCTCCATTGTCGTACTTCCACAACGTTCTTGAATTTCAGATACTACTTCAAAATGGTCTTGCACTCCTCGAAGGACAACCGTGCTTCTATTTTCTTTGACTGTCCTGCCTGTCGCATGGTGACGCTAGCATTCATTTGATTAATGCCATCTTTTGAGCGAACGTCATACTACATACACATTGCTACCGTAATTCAATTCAACTTTGATAATGTATCAAATACATAGATAACATCTCTTAAAATGTGTATACATTTTTTTGGCACCCCCGTATTTATTTATATACATTTTATACATTGTTTATATAATATACTATATAATGTTATATCTCATATACTATACATATATACTATATTATTAAAAATAAATTACATAAACTTACAAATTAAATAAATTATATTTAAAACAAAGGTAATAAATACTCAAAACTATCATTTCCTAATTATTTTTCTACATTTTCTATCATCTATGTTCTTGAAGTTATCTTCATCTATCGTATTTGTATGGTGGAAATATTATATGATGATGTGCTACCATGCATCCTTTCCCATCTCTGTATGATATCACGTCAATAGCTTAAAATTGGCCATGGTAGGAGAATTTACACCACAGAAATTGGCCATTGCTGCAAATCAGGGCTATGTTTTTCTGAGAGCCAGTTGTTAAACATTTATCAGAACAACACAAGTCCAGATGATTCTACCTCCAAAACATGCTTTTTCTCCCTATCCCATTGCTATCCCTCACCCTTCACCTGGACCACTGTAACCTCCTCATGGTCTCTCTGCCTTCACCCACAGTCTGTTCCCCACTCAGCAGCCAGAGGGCTCCATGTAAGTCTAAACCTGTCCTTCCTCTGCCCACCACCTCCCACTGGCTTCCGCCTCTCTGAGTCAAAGCCAAAGCCCTCTAGACAGCCCTCAAGGCTCTGTCCAACCTGGCCACCCACACCCCTCTGACCTCATCTCCTCCGCTTCTGACCTCCAGCCAGAGTGGTCTTGCTATTCCTTTCCACCTCAGGGCCTTTGCACTTGCTGTCCCACCTGCTGGAATTCTTCCCAAGGTAGTCTCCTTCCTGTCAATCAGGTCTCAACTCCTTCCTAAGGCAGGACCTCCAGTCATTCTCTGCCACACCCCTTATTTCTTGGCTTCATGGCATTTTGGAATTATCTTGTTGTTTTGTTGGTTTCTGTGCTTCCTTTCATCTCCCCACCAGGCTGACAGCTCTGTGAGAGCAGCAACATTGTCCACGCTATTCATCATGGGAGTCCCAGGTCCCCACAGAGAGCCAGATAAACTATAAATATTTGCTGGCTGGCTGGATGTCAGGACTCTGGTGCAATTAGGTGTCTGCGTGGATCTGCTCAGGATGCCTCAAGTCTTGACAGCGCTCCCCGCTCCCCCAGACTTCCACCAGGGGGAATGCTGCCAGCTGTCACGCACCAAGCACCCATGATTTTTACCAAGCAACTTTGGTGTTTGGGAAAATGGGGGACCAAGGGGAGCCAGGGACCTGCCCATGGAAGAGCAGAGCCAGAGCTGGGTGACCTTAGCAGTGAGTGGGGTGGGGGCTCTCACCTTCCACAGAGAGTTTCTCTACAGCTCGGCGCTCGCCACGGGAGCAGTGGGGGGGCAGCGTGTAGCCCTTGATGCTGCGGCCTGTGCGGACGCGGCTGCTGAGCACGTAGTTGGGGTCCAAGTCATCTCCACCCTGGAAGGCAGGTGGGTGTCACATCCAGTTCCCTCTGACTCCTCCTTCCCCACTGGCGTCTCCTTCCACTGCCCTCCCTGCCTCTGCCTCTTCCTTCTTTCTCTCTCCATCTCTGTCTCTCTCCCGTGTCCTCACTATCTCGGTTTTTTCTCCACACCTTTCTTTCCCCATTTTGTCTTCCCATTTCTGTTTCTTTTCATCTCTGTCTCCTATCTCTCTGTCTGACTCTGTCTGCATCCCTCTCTGTCTCTTCTCCCCTCTCTGACTCTCTCCATTCTTTCTGTGTCTCTGTTTCTCCCTTTCCTGTGTCTACTTTGTGCCTGCCTTTCCCTCTCTCTCCTCTCCTTTTTCTCTTCCCCCTACCCCTGCCTCCTTGTCTGTCTTCTCTCTGTCCCATTCTCTGTGTCTCTCTCCATCCCTGTTCATCTCTGTATCTCTGTCTCCCTGAGTGCCCCTCCCACCTCTGTCCTTCTCTGCCTCTCTCTGCCTCTGTCTTTCTCCCTCTGTCCTCCTCATCCCTCTGCCCTCTCTCCCCCAGGCCTCCCCTGCCCTGGGGGCAGCCAACCTTGAGGTTCTCATGGTTGAGGTCAGTCTTGTGCTTGTCGGTGGGTTTGTAGCCCCCGTGCCGGTCCTGGATGATAGGGTCAAAGAGGTCCTTGAAAACCACATAGGACTCCTCGTCACCAGCCACACAGCCCACGGTCATGATGAAGGGGTGACCTGAGGGAGCCGGGGTGAGGTCAGAGGAGCTCGTCCCCAGAAAGGAAGGCCTGGGCATCCAGTGTAGACTGCATGTGTGTGTGTGTGTGTGTGTGTGTGTGCATGTGCGTGTGTGTGTGTCAGCAGGGGGTTTATTCAACACATCTGGGTCAGAGCTGAGAAGGCTGAAGGTTGGTAAAAACGGGGAGGGGAGGCTGAGAGAGGTCAAGGTGGCATCTGGAGTGAGGAAAGAATTCTGGGGGCAGGGCAAAAGAAAAAAGGAGAGTCTCAGGAGGCCAATTACTAAATTGGTCAGGTACTAGAAATATCACCACTTCAGAATTCCTAGATCATGGAATCTTCACCTAAAATTTCTCAGAACCCTAGACTATCAGTTCCCACTGAAAATAAGAGACTTGCGCAAGACCCTCTTACTTCCCAGATGTGGAAACAGTGGCCCAGAGAGAGAGGGGGCCTCTCTCCTCAGTCACATGATGAGTTGGAGGCTAAGACGAGAACCTGGTCTCCTGCCACCAGATCCCCTCGCCCTTGCAGGGTGTCCTTGGAGAAAGAACCACGGCACCAGTAACATCCCCTGTCACATTCTGAGTGCTCACTTTGTGACAAGTGCTGCTCTAGCACTGTGTGTACATTGGCTCCTATGTTGTCACAACATGGGTGCCCGTTTTTTAGGTGGAAAGTGAGGCCCAGAGAGATTAAATGACCTTCTGGGGGAAGTCTTGCATTACACTCGTGTACATTTATTGAGTGGTTTACTATGTGCCAGGTCCTGTCCCAAGCCCTTCCCACATATGAACTCATCCGTTTCTCACAACAGCTCTATGACGATGGCCCCACTTTACAGATGGGGAAACTGAGGCCTGGGGAGGTAGGATCGAGGCCTGGCTGGCAAAATCCAGAGCACCCCCCTCTTCTTCTCCCTGGGATGCTCCACCAAGGAGGCTTACCTGGGTTGTCCACACCTGTCTGGATGACATCGTCCAGAGTGAAGCCAGACGGAGTCTCCTTGTCCCGCAGCTTCTTGTAGAGGTCAGGGGTCAACACCTTGGCCATATGGTTGTTGTGCTTGCTGAGGTCCGGGTACTCCTCTTCCGGCTTGTAGTTCAGCTTGAACTTGTTGTGGGTGTTACCGAATGGCATGGTGGCGGCGTGGGGGGCCTGGTGGGAAGAGGAAGAGGGAAAGGTTAGCTTGTCTCCAGCAGAGACCACAAGGTAGCAGAGTGAAGCTTTGGGCTCAGGCAGGTCTGAGGGCCAGTTCTGACTCCTGTGCTGTGTGCCTTGGAGCAAGAGGGGTCCCTTCTCTGAGCCCCTGCCTTTTGACAGGATGCATCAGGAGTCTTGGGATAGGATACCAGATTCTCCACATGTTGGCAGGTGACCTTGGACTAGTAATCTTGCTAGAGACTCAGTTTCTCCAGCTGGAAAATGGAGTGGGGTATCTTTGGGTTGGAGTAGTAATTGGGGCATGGGTAAGAATGTACCGTAGTTTCTCGAATCAGACAGCCTGGGTTTGAATCCCAGCTCTGCCACTTACAACAAGCTGTGTGACCATGGGCAAATTGCCAAACCTCTCTGTGCCTCATGTTACTCATCTGTAAAACTGGGATCATACTAGCACTCACCTCATGGAGCTGTTGGGAGGATTAAAGAAGTTAATGTATGTAAAGCACTTGGAATAACGCCTGCCACATAAGAAGCATTATTTTGCTCAGCTATTATTGTTGTTGTTGTTGTTTTTAAGGTGTATGTGAGGAGCTGGTGTGAAGGTGGAAGGTGTTGCTGGGAATGAGTGTGTGAGCAGAGAAGGGACAGTCTCTCCCAGAAGGTTCTTGGGTGCTCAGTCAAGGGATGAGGGGCAGGTTGGAAGGAACGGGGCTGGGTGGCTGCCCCCACCTCTGTGTGCTGACAACTCCCACAGGGCTCAGGGAAGAAAAGCTCAGCCCGAGGGATGTGAGGGTCTACAGAGCTGGGTTCAAATCCCACCAATGCCATTTCCCTGCTTGTGACCCCAGGCCAGTTGCTCAGCCTCTCTGAGTCTCTGTCTCCTGTGAACTGAGCCTTCCCCATGAAGTTGCCAGTATTCTTCAAGCTAGGGCATTTGGCTGGCTCAGCACAAGCCCTGGCGTGGAGTTGGGGCCCAGTACCTAGGGGGATGGTTGCTATTATTGTTATTATTACTTTTTATTCACAAGACCCAGAAACAAGGAGGGACCCTTCAGCGGTGGGGGTGGGGGTGGGGGTGGGACGCTCCAAGAATGGGAAACAAATAGGATGGTGGGAGACTGGGACCAGGGTGAGCTGAAGAAGGCTGAGGCATCGGGCTTGGGGGGATGGGAACCTACGAAAGACCTTTGGAGCTGCTGTCCAGCGTTGGGGATTATTTTTAGAGCCTGGCACACTCTTCCTCCCAGCTACCCAGCTGCCACACCCCACCCCCCCACACATTCCAGGGGCTCGCCTTGCACCAAGTCAGCAGGCTGGAGACAGGTGGGTCAGGGTGGCCGGGAGGACACGGACCCAGGCCTCCGCGGGGCTCAAGAGCTTCAAGCCCAGAAAACTCCCTTCAGAGGGTGCCCCCACCCCCACCCCTGCTAGGGACATGTCAGGAGAGGACACTGAGGCAAGATGGGTGAGTCCAAGAGACATGAGCAGAAATAGCCCCAGAGCCACACACACATATCACTATGGACTCCCAGATCACGCCATCAACAGTCACATGCACACACCTCTAAGCTCAGGGTCATACCCAGGATATAGGCACCCATACAGGAGCCAAGAAAGGCAGACACGAGGTCACACTGTTTTGGGACACAACAGGGACGCACATGGTCACAAACACAAAGACTCCACTGAGCCTGATCTTGCAGACCCTGACGAATGATATACAGACAACTCCCACGGCTTGTGGAGCCCCGTCCTGGTGACAAATCATCATGAACACAGGTCAGGCCCGCAGCCCCTTGCAGCTGGCAGCTGTCAAGACTCCTTTTGTCTCCAGGGTCTCTCCCCAGGACCTTGTGCTACAGAGATCACCAGTCACAGCAGGGGTTGGGGGCTCACAGGTGGAGGGGACTACCAGGCACGGAGGTCAATATTCCCACACACTGACCCGCCTGTGTGCAAGAGGATGGGGGGGGGGTAGCACACATGCAAGACTCCTTCCAGAGCCAGGCTGGTTTCTACACCCATGGGGGCCCCCCACTCAGGACTCCACCCTATTCCCACCCCAGGCGGTACCTGTCTGGGCTGTGCTGAAGGGGGCTGTCTGTATCCTGGAGGCAACACTGACCCAAAGGAAGAGCCTGCAGCCCTGGCTTTATATAAAGGACCCCCCCCTCCCCCAGGCTGTGCTATTGGCTGAGAGGGGCTGCCCCCAGGGAAGGGGGCTGGAGGGCAGCTGAGCCTCTCACCTCGCTGCCCAGGCACCGTGCCCACGCTGAACCCAGGCATGCCTTGAGCCCAGCCCCATGGCCTTGTATGGGCCACCCTACGGCAGCCCCACCAAGCTGATCCCCTGACCAAGTGCTGAGTCGGGCTGGCAGCAACAGCTGGCCCCCTGCCGGGGACACTGGATTGTGGCAGGAACCGTCCTGGGCACGTAGAAGCCACCCTCCCCGGGCTTTCCACAAAGCAGCCACCGGCTCCTGTACCCAGCCCTCTCCTCAGCCCCCAATGGGCTTGACCCCAACAAACAGGCAAGTCCTGAGCCTTGGCCCTGGGGAAACCTTGCAATGCCTGCTGGAGAACCAGGTATCAGTTTTCCAGAAGAGGAAACAGAGGTCCAAAGAGGCTGTGTGACTGGCCCAGTGTTACCCAACTGTAGGGAGAATATGACCAAAGCTGAGGTTGGAACTCAGGACTGCCTGCCCCCAGAAGCCTATGTTTAGATGCACTTTCCTCCTTTCCTCCTTGGGAGTGAGTGAGTGTGTGTGTGGGGGGGTGGGGGTGGGGGTGGGTTGGAAACTGAGGCTCCGCTGAGTTGAGATTTAAACTCAAGGCCCGATTTGGAGGCAGTAGTCCAACCCTCCCCACTCCACCATCCCGGTGACAGTGACGCCATGAGATTTCCGCTGTGGAGGGGACAGGGAAGGACTCGCCCAGGATGGGAGTTTATTTTTAGAACACACTTCGCTGTCTCCTCTGCGAAAGCCGAGAACCCAGGACGCTGGGGATGGGGGAGCACGGGGCAGGTGTTGGGGGGTGGGATCACCACATGTCCAGTTTAATTATAACTAGGCCTCTCGGGTATCCCGGGCCTCGCCTCCTTACAAGGGCAGCCATGGCCCCTGGAGGCCGTCCCCACCCCCAGGGGAAGAAGGCAGGGCGGGGACACTGGCCAGAGCGTGGGCGCCCTACTCGCACAGATCTGGCATAGCAGGAGCTCTTGGCACCTCGACTGTGATTGGGGATCTCAAGGACTAAGGAGGGGAGTCTGTGGAAGGGGGGAGGGCACAGAGGAAGCTGCTTCCTCCTCCTGGAAGGCACCAATATTGCAGGTCAGGGGGGGCGGGGTAGCGAGTGCAGGGAGAGCCCAGGATTGCAAGAAGAGAACGTTCCCTTCCTCTGGGGTTCCTCCCTCCTCCTGGCTCTCCCCCATTTCTTCGCAGGCAGATGGGGACTTATCTAGGGAAAAGGTGTCCTCTCTGCTTCACCACTGGTGGGGAGAGGGTTGCTTAGAAAACTTTTCCTTGAGGCTCAGACCCTGATCTCTCCACCCACCTATCCCCTCCCAGCAAAGTCAGAATGGCAAAGGTCTCCTTCATGGTTAGGGAAACTGAGGCTCAGAGGACTGCATTTATCATTTTAACAATTATTTATTGAGCACTTATTGGGGACACAGCAGAAAGCAGCCAAAACCCCTGCTCTCATGGAGGTGACATTTTAGTGAGTGAACAAGTAAATATATGCTGTCAAGTAAATATATACTGTCATGTCGCTGCAATAGGGCTTTGGAGGAAACTGAGAGTAAGGGACAAGTGATGGCACAGCAGGGGAGGTGAGGTCAGGCCTCTATGGGGAGGTGACATCTGGGCAGAGACTTGAGGGAGAAGAGGAAGCCAACCATGTGGGGAATCCGGAAGGGGAATAGCAGGTGCAAAGGCCCCGAGGTGGGAATGGCTTGGCATATCCAAGAGACAAGGGAGGAGGCTGCAGGGCTGGAGCAGATGGGGTAGAGGGGAGAGTGAAAGGAAGAATATGAGGCTGGAAAGGGGACAGGAGCAGACCTTTCAGGTCCCAGAGGCTGTGGAGGAATTTCCATACCACTTTGAGAGGGATGGAAACCACTGAGGGTTATGAGCAGGAGAGAGACAGGATCCAGCCAAGTCATATACCTTGTAGGTGGCACAGCCCAACCCCCTGGGTCCCTAATAATCCCTTATGAGAATATTTGACATTCTTTTTTTATTTTATTTTATTGGGGAACAGTGTGTTTTTCTCAGACCCATCAGCTCCAAGTCAATTTGTTGTCTTCAATCTAGTTGTGGAGGGCGCAGCTCACTGGCCCATGTGGGAATCAAACCAGCAATGGTGGTGTGATGAGCACTGCACTCTAACCAACTGAGCCAGCCGGCTGCCCAATATTTGACACTCTTGATGGCCATGCAGCATCAGAAGCCCTTTCTATGTTTGGGGAGTTCCCCACCCTATTAGAGACTCCTTTGGAGAAGCCAAAAATGTCAGAAACTTGGTTTCCCAGAATCCTCTGCAGTAATAGTCCACTCCAAACAATAAGGCTCAGAGAGGTTAAGTGACTTGCCCAAAGTCACACCACTGAGAAGGGGCAGAGCTGGGAATCAAACACGCACAGAGCTGCTGAGAGTGAGTTCAAGCTTTGGTGACAATAATTTCTAGGTCTCTTAGTAAGGTCAGACTCTATTGTCAACCCAGAGTCACTTTCCAAGTCTTCAGGCCCTGATAATTTGTACCCACTTTTCCATGCCCCCTTTATCACCCCAGCAGTCTGGCTTCAGTGTCCAAGCACTTTATGTGTGTTAATCAAAGTAATCCCCCAACAGTCCTATGAAGTGCATACTAAAAATTTTACAGATCAGGGGCCGGGTGAGTGGCTCGTTGGTTAAGAGTTGGCTTGGGAGCGTGAGCTCTGAGCAGCAGGGCCGCTGGTTAGGATCCCACATGGGCCAGTGACACTGCCCTCTACAGCTAAGATGGTGAACAACAGCTAAACCTGGAGCTGGGCTGCCATGAGTCACCGACGATTGGGAAGGCTGCAGTGGGGCTGCAGTGGACTGCCGTAAGCTATCGTGAGTGGCTGGCAGCCAATGTGAGTGGCCAGCAGCTGGCGTGAGCTGCCGTGAGCCACAGTGAGCGGCCATCCAATGGCCGGCGACCAATCTGCCTCAGCCAGGAAGAGCGCAATGATCACAATACCAACACGGGCCAGTGAAGCAACGTCCTCCACAACTAGACTGAGGAAGAAAACAACAGCAACTTGTCTGTTCCCCTTCCTTGATTCCCCAATGCTGTTCCCTCCCCCAATTCCACAATAAAATCTTCAAAAAAATTTTTTTGTACAGTTCAGGAAAGTGAAGCCCAGAGAGGTCACTTGCCAAAGTTGCACAGCTGGGAAGTAGCAGAACCAGACTGGACCCGATAGCCAGTCCCTAAGCTTGTATTCATAATCCCTTCTTTTTTTTTTTTTAATTGGGGAATTGGGGGAGAGGAACAGCCAAGTTGTCCTTCAATCTTCGTTGTGGAGGGCATAGCTCGCTCAGCTCCATGTCCAGTCGCCATCTGGCTGCCCATCGGCAGCTCATGGCCACTCAGCTCAAGGTGCCATGTTCAATCTTAGTTGTGGGTGGGCATAGCCCACCATCCCATGCAGGAGTCCAACCGGAAACCTTGTTGCTAAGAGCGCACGCTCTAACCACTGAGCCATCCTGCCACCTGTTGATAGCTCAGCTCCGGTGCAGCTCAGGCGCAGCTCACTGGGCCATGTGGTAATCAAACCAACGGCCGTGTTGGTCAGAGCTCGTGCTCTTAACCAATTGAGCCACTTGGCTGGCCCTCATAATCCCTTCTTGATCCCACTTCTTCATGATGAAGCCCATTTTACAGAGAATGGACACTGAGACTGAAAAAGAGCAAGGGAGTTGCCCAAGGTCACAACCAGTATTCTGGAATTGCAGAACTTGCATGTTTCCCTTCACCCCCCAGACCCTGGCATTGAAGAGCAACCCTGCTCCCAAGCTCTCCCTTTTTCCTACCACCTCTCCCGTCCCTATCCCTCCCCTGGAGGTGTGGTTGCCACATTCAGGGAACTCTGAGAGGCAGCACTCCACCCCCATGGCCTACCGCAATGCACTCCTCAACCCCTTCCAAAATGCCTCTCCCAATCCTGGTATCCTGTGATGCCAACTGATTCAGAAGACAAGTTGTAAATCCAAGCCAGCCCCAGAGCCAGAGAGTTAAGGACTGCCCACTCCTTCTTGGTCCTGAAAGTGCAAAGCCAGGCCTCCTGCAGCTGTGTAATTAACTCGCTGTCAGGCCCACGTGGTGGTGGGGTTGGGGAGGACAAGCAAATAAAATAGTCTTTCATGACTCCCCTCCTGCCCTGCCCAGTTCCTCCAAATCAATCTTTATCAGTTTAGCTATACATTGTTCTCTAGGTGTTCTTTTTTTTTTTTTTTAAAGATTTTT
>NW_017732209.1:118733-124275 GCF_001890085.2 Hipposideros armiger
ATGGTCTTAGGCAACCCCTGTGAAAGTGTCGTTCGACCCCCAAAGGGGTCGCAACCCACAGGTTGAGAACTGCTGTCCTAAGGGAAAGTGACCTTGCAATAACCAAGCTGCTTTTTTGCCTAGAATAACTTCCTTGTTCCCGTTCCCTTCTGCCTATAAGCCTTTCATTTTGTACAGCTCCTCGGAGCTCCTTTCTATCTGTTCTATTGGATGCTGCCCGATTCGAATTGATTTTTGCTCAAATAAAATGTTAAAATTTTGAATGTGCCTCACTTTATCTTTTAACAATATGTAGGTGTTGTGGGGTGTGGGCTGAAGGGGGAGCAGCTACACAGGGGGAGCCTTTCTTGGGCCTATGTCAGGACACAAAAGGAAATGATCAAAGTCTCTTAAGGCCTAAGCTCTGAACTGACATGGCTGTCACTTGTGTCCCTCTGCCATTGGCCAAAGCAAGTCACATGACCATCAGTCTACCTCCATGGGTAAGCGGTTTTATTTCTTCCTTTCATTCTTTTTAAAAATTTTATTGGGGAATTGTGGGAGGGGAACAGTTTTGGGAAATTGGGGAAGGGGAACAGCCAAATTGTTGTCCTTCAGTCTTAGTTGTGGAGGGTGCAGCAAGCTAAGCCCCAAGTCCAGTTGCACTGCTCAGCTCAAGGTGCTGAGTTCAGTCTTTAGTTGCGGTTGGGCGTAGCCCACCATCTCAAACAGGCAACCTTGTTTTTAGGAGCACATGCTCTCACCAGCTGAGCCATCCTGCCACCTGTTAGTAGCTCAGATCGGGCGCAGCACACTGGCCCATGTGGGAATCGAACCTATGATCATGTTGCTCAGAGCTCGCAGTCTTTTTTTTTTTTTTTTTTAAGTTAGGCCTCCTTTTTCCTATTGGCAGCTTAGCAGCAGCTCAGCTCAGGCCAGGCATCAAACCGCTGTTGCTCAGAGCTCAAACTCTTGAGCGAGCTCTTAACCAACTGAGCCACTCGGCTGGCCCTGTAAGGGGTTTTCTTTATTTTTTGTTTTTCTTAAATGGGCACTGATGCTCATACATCCGCACACAATTCATATCCATAGAATATCTCTGAAGGATATTAGAAACTGGTAATCATGTTTGTTTCTGAGAAGGGTGTCTGAGGATCAAGGAAGAAAAAGACCTACTTTTCACTCTATAGTCTTTTGTTCTCTGGGAACATATTTTTTTTTTCTGACAGTGCATTACTTTGTAAATTAAAAAAAGGAGGAGATTTTTAAAAAGTTGTGGCCAAGAGGTGAAAATAGAAAAGCCCCCAACCCATCCACCCATCTTCCTGACCTCACAAACTCAGGCCTTAAGTGATAGGATGGAAACTTTGTTGAGCTGTGATCTTGGCTGTGGTCTTGGGCAAGAGATCTTTCCTCTGTGAGCCTCAGTTTCCTCCTGTTTAGGTGGGGCCCGTAATAGTGCCTACTTCGGGGTGGCTGTATGGATTCAGGGACTCTGCTACTCCCTGGTTGTGTGATCAGACAAGTCACTTGACCTCTCTATGCCTCATCTTCTCCTGTGGAATGGGGATCATCATAGCACCTACCTCATCAGGTTGGTGTAAGAATTAACAGAGTTAATTGACAAGACTTGGCATAGGGCCCATCCTGGGTAGGAACTCAGACATTCCAGTCCTCGCTGGTGTGCAAAAGTGCTTGGCACAGGGCTGGCTTAAAGAAATGATCACCTTAGTTAACAGTTTCTTCTTTCAGCCTTTGTCTCATTGAATCCTCACCGCTATGCTATGTGGTGAGCATAATCATTCCAGTTTTATAGATGAGGAAATAGTTGCTCAGAAAATCATTGCTTGCCCCAGGTTACACAGAAAGAAAGTGGCAAAGCAGGATTTGAACTCAGATCTACCTGACTCCAATTCCCTCCCCTGGCCCACAGCCACGCAAATAGTGTTTACTGTGGGCTACTCTGAGTTAAGCCTTTTACGAGAACTACTCATTAATATCCACCACAGCCTCACAAAGTAGGTGACCCTTGTGAGTCCCATGCTACAGACTAGGAACCCGAGGCCCAGAGAGGTTAGTTTCTGGCCCAGGAGTCACACAGCCAGCAAATGAGGGAGCAGGGACTTGCACCTGGGCCGCCTGGCTCCAGTCCCTGGGCTACCTCATAGTAAGCATGTGGCAGAACCATCCTGCAGTGACCTGAGGCCAAAAGAATTGGGGGTGGGGGTGGGGTTCCGGTGCCTCCTTCTACCCTGTACCCTAAAAAGAATCTGGAGAGGTTAGAGCGTGAATTTAGGTTTTATTCTCCATCATTCAATCAACACCCACTGTTCTGAGTGCTTTCTCTGCGTTCCACCGTTGTTGGGTAGCACTGGGGACACAATAGTGAGTCCACCGTGGGAGATGAGGACTCAGAGTGGGTAGGACTTGGATGTGGGAGCCCAGGAAGCTGCAGGAGCCTGGAAGAAGCGTCCCATCCAGCCTGGGGGTATGAGGCAGAGAAAACTTCCTAGAGGAGGGGACCGTTTACCCTGGGGCTTGTAGAACAGGTGCAGAGCTGGGCTGGAGTTTGGGGCCTGGTCCACGGACCAGCAGCGCCCTCTGCTGGAAATATCTTGTAGTGCCGTGACCAGGGTACTGCAGGGGTCCAGAAAAGCTCGCTTTAAACTAAATTCTATGATGTTAGAATCCTGTGCACCCAGCTTTGGCCAGTTTACATTTCTAGGACTTGATTCAGTCAGACAGTAACTCAAAAAATCTCAAATATATGATGTTGGAAGGAGAACTGACTCTGGGTGGTGAACACACAATGTGATATACAGATGATGTATTACAGAATTATACACCTGAAACCTATGTAACTTTACTAACAATTGCCACCCAAATAAACTTTAATTAAAAAAAAANTGGAGGACGTTGCTTCACTGGCCCAAGTTGGCACCATCATTGCGCTCTTCCCGGGTGAGGCAGATCAGTTGCCGGCTTCTGGATGGCCACACACAGCGGCTGCTGGCCACTCACGGCGGCTGCTGGCCGCTCACACTGGCTGCTGGCTACACTCGGTAGCCTATGGCACCGCACTGCAGCAGGGGCTGCAGCCTACGCTGTCGCCGGTGACTCACGGCAGCCCAGCTCCAGGTTGAGTTGTTGTTCAGCATCTTAGCTGTAGAGGGCAGTGTCACTGGCCTGCATATGTGGGATCTGAACCAGGGCCCTCTGGCATCCCAAGCCAGCTCTTAACCATCGCGCCACTTGGCCGGCCCTCTAGGTGTTCTTTAGCTGCATCTCAGCTTTTTTTGTTTTGTTTTGTTTTGTTTTGGGTTTGTTTTTGTTTTTTGTTTTTTTTTGGTTGTGTTTCCATTCTGTTATCATTTCAAATTTATTCTTTACATTTAAAATGTTATATTTGGAGTGGATGGGTGGTTACATTTATTCATATTTTAGTTTATTAAAGTAATTTTTTTTATTAAGGTATAACTTATAGTCACCAAAGTGCCCTAATCAAAGATCTATGAACTTTTATATATGTGTACACCTGATTAGCCACCACCAAGACCAAGGTGGAGAATATTTCTAGCATCCCAAAAAGCTCTCTCATGCCCCCTCCCAATCAATGGCCCCTCTCTTTTTCCTAAGGAACCATTATCCTGGCTTTTAACACCATAGATTAGCTTTGCCTGTTATTGAACTTCATATAAATAGAATCACACAAGAAGCCCTCACTAAGAAGCCCTCTCTTTGGTCTGATTTCTTTTGATCAACATTCTGTCTGCTGAGATTCATTCATACGGTCACATACAGCAATAGACTCCTCTTTAGCAGATTTTATTACATAGTAGTTTGATTATTGGTCACTTCTAAATACTTTCTAATTTCTGTTATGATTTCTTATTTGTCTTATGAATGGCTTTTTAAAAAATATTTTTTATTTTTAAATATTTTTATTGGGGGTTATTGGGGAACAGTGTTTTTCCAGGACCCATCAGTCCCAAGTCTTGTAGTTGTTTCAATTTAGTTATGGAAGGTGCAGCTCAGTGGCCCATACAGGGATCGAACCAGCAACCTTGGTGTTATGAGCAGTGTTCTAACCGACTGAGCTAACTGGCTGCCCCTAAAAAAGAAAAAAAAATCTTTTATTAATGAATAAAATATAAGATCACCTAAGGAAATAATATGCAGCTGTTAAAAAGAATAAAACTATTATATGTACCACTGGGATAATTGCCAAGTGACTTAGTCTATTTGTGATGCTATAACATAGACTGGATTGCTTATAAACAACAGAAATTTATTGCTTACAGTTCTGGAGGCTGGAAGTCCAAGATCAGGGTGGGTGCCAGCAGGGTTAGGTGAGGGCCCTCTTCTGGACTGCAGACTTCTTGTATCCTCATGTGGCAGAAGGGACAAGGGAGCTCCTTGGGGTCCCTTTTATAAGGACACTACCTTATTCATGAGGGCTCCACCGTTATGACCTAGTCACCTCCCAAAGGCCCCACCTCCTAATACAGTCACCTTTGGGGTTTAGAATTTCAACATATGAATTTGTTGGGGGACACAAATATTCAGGCCATAGCAGCAAAATATATTGCAAAGTAGGGGAAAAAAACCCTATACAAGGTCTGACAATTAAGTTCATGAACTCATCCTAGAAAAAGTGCTACTTAACTCATTGCTGAATGTCACTATGGTCACCTTCAAAGTACTCCCTTTGGGAAGTTATGCACCTACACCAGCTCCTAGTCCACCCTTTCAAGCAATTTTGGAACTCTTTCTGAAATGGCCATGAGAGCTGTCGTTGTATTACCCTTGATGTCTTGAATGTCATCAAAATGTCTTCCTTTCAATATTTCCTTTATCTTCAGATAAAGAAAGAAGTCACTGGGGGCCAGATCAGGTGAGTAGGGAGGGTGTTCCAATATAGTTATTTGTTTACTGGCTAAAAAATCCCTCACGGACAGTGCTGTGTGAGCTGTTGCATTGTTGTGATGCAAGAGAGCCATGAATTGTTGGTGAAAAGTTCAAGTCATCTAACTTTCACGCAGCCTTTTCAGCACTTCCAAATAGTAAACTTGGTTAACTGTTCAGTTGGTCCAAATTCATAATGAATAATCCCTCTGATATAAAAAAAGTTAGCAACATTGTTGTATCAAGTTCACAAACTTAGTTGTCCAAACTTGTATATACCTATTGCCACAAAAATGCTGTGAAACACACCACCCCAAAATGCAGTAGCTTTAAAACAAATGTGGGTTTGGCTGATCAGAGCTGGGCTCAGCTGAGAAGCTCTGCTCCATCTTGTTGAAAACAAGACAACAGGCCCAAAATGAATTTATGCTAAGCCCCATGTCACCAAGGCTTAACTTAATGACAGTTTCAGCTCTCCCAGACATGGAATCTTAAACCTGTCAATCAGTAGTTGCCCAATCAGCACTAGTTAGATAATCTGCCTGATAGACCCCTGCCATCTCCTAAGGCAGCGGTTCTCAACCTTCCTAATGCCGCGACCCCTTAATACAGTTCCTCATGTTGTGGTGACCCCCAACCATAAAATTATTTTTGTTGC
>NW_017732209.1:127685-149330 GCF_001890085.2 Hipposideros armiger
CCTACACCGTCGCCGGCGACTCACGGCAGCCCAGCTCCAGGTTGAGCTGTTGTTCAGCATCTTAGCTGTGGAGGGCAGTGTCACTGGCCCTTATATGTGGGATCCGAACCGGGGCCCTCTGGTGTCCCAAGCCAGTTCTTAACCATTGCGCCACTCGGCCGGCCCCAGTAGCTAATATTTGCTAAATGCTTCCTATCCGTTTATTAACTCATTCAAATCTCGCAGCCTTTGACTCTCCCTATTTTACAGGTTAGAAAAACTGAGGCACAGAGAGGTTAGGTTACTTGTCCACGGCCTGCACAGCCAATAACTGCTGAGATCGCATTTGAACTCAGAGCCTAGTTTTTAGCCGTTACACTACTTCGTCAATGAGGTGATGTAACATAACATAATAATGTGATATAATGTTACATAAAATAATTTTAGGCCATGAAAGGTTTTGTGAACCAAATCAAGAGGGGGAACAAGGTAGTGGTTTGGTGGGATGGTGTAATTTCGAAGGGGCAGTCAGTGAAGGCCTCTCGAAGAAAGCGGCCTTTGAGAAGAGACCAGAAAAACGGTGAGATCTGTGGGAAGAGAGATCCAAGCAGGACACAGCCAAGGCAAAGGCCCGGCAGCTGGCACTGCAAGATCATGGTTCTGGCATCCAAAGTTTCCAAGATTCCGAGTTTTTAAGTTGCTGGCTAGCCGAGGCCCCTGTTTCCAGGCCTCCAGCGCGCTGGAATCATCCTCAGGTTCAACATGCCCTGAAGGCTCCCGGCTCCGCCTCGTGGGTGTTGCTATTCCCACTGGGCCCTCGCTGTGGGGCTAAACTTTCCCCGGGCGGTGGGCGGGGCCGGCCTCACCTGCAGGGGGCAGGACTCCAGGCCGCCCCGCCCCTGGGAGGACCCACCCGAGGCCCGAGACGCGGGGCGCAGCTGGGAGCGGCGTGCGGGAGGCTGCAGGGCTCAGCACAGCAGAGCGGGTCCCGGAGCCCGCCGCAGTCAGGTGGGCCCCGGAAGTGTGGGGCGGAGGTCCCGCGAGTCTCGAGGATGCGGACGGGGGCGGAGGGTGAGGGCTGGGCCTGGCGCTCCCCTGGGACCGCTGGCCTGACAACAAGGACAGGCCTGGGGGCCCCTGGATGCCCCCTCCTCAGCCCTGGGGCTCCCTAGACTCTGGAGGGCCAGCTGGGGCCGCACCCCCTCCCCCGTGCGCAGGTAAACAGGAGCGGGGGCGGGGCTTAGGGGGAGAGAGGGGCCCCTTGTGACGGCCGCCGGGAAGCAGGGGTGCATGGGTCTCCGCAGGCCGGTCAGGGGTAAGTTGTGTGCTAAGCGGGGCTGACCATGATGGAGACCACCTGCTTCCGAGAGAATGGATGTAGCGTGTGGTGCGTGTGACTAGAGATGGTGTACGAAGCTCAGATGTGCGTGTGACTGCATATGAAGCTCAGGTGTGTGTAGATATAGTGTCAGGCTGTGGGTATGGGTGTGAAGAGGAGAAGGACTGTTCGTGTAACCCTAAGAGGGCACAGAGGGACTGTGTGAATGGTGTGGGGCTGTTTCAGTGATGTGAAAATGTAGGAGACCTCTGATAGTGTGTCTGTAATGCTCTGTGTGTGGCTGTACGTACGGGAGGGAGTTGAACTCTGTAGGATTCGGTGTGAGTGTGACCAAGAGGTTGCATAGCTGTGGTTGTCTTTCTGCCAGTCATATGGGGGGTGGCAGGGAGGTGGGCAATGCGTGCAACAGAATAGTTGTGTGGGGTGTGACTGATTATCATTGTCTGATTATCATTGTGTGACAGGACTGAACACGTGAAGGGAAGTCAACTGCTTGGAGGACTGTATGAGTGTGTGAGCTGGTGTGTGTCGAAGAAACAGCCCCAGTGCTTGTGTGGCTGTGCATGTCGCTGTGACTGTTACTGTGGTTGGCTGTGGGTACTGTGGGCGAGGCTGTGTTTGGAGCATTCAGCTCAGTTCTTTGAGATTGTACGTGAGGTTGTACGTGAGGTTTGATTTCAGCAAACTTGCGTGAATACTGGTTGTGATTGTCAGGATGGCTCTTGAACTTGTGTGATTGTGTTCGACTGTTTATGGGGCTTGTGTGTGAGGTGTGAGACTAAGGATGGTGTGACATACGTACACATACACATATATATAGAGAGAAAGACGGATAAATGCACAAACATATGCAGAAAGAGAGAGATTGAGGGTGATGAGAGCCTGCAGTCTATAAAACACAGGGTTACATGCTACCCTTACTGTGTGTCTAAGCGTATATGATTGTGAACTTGCAAGCAGGTGCAGAACTGCTTGGCTGCTCATAGTGGACAGAGCTGCTTGAGTGAAGCATGCCTCAGAGGGTGTGTGCGTGTCCCCACAGCTGTCTGTGCCCTGGGCACCCACTTGTGACAGCGTAACTGAGTCTGAGTTCCGGAGCTATTTGCATGTCCATGTTTGAAGCTCTATATGTGTATCTGTGTGCTCTTGTGCAGGCAGGAAAATTCCTGGCTAGCCCTGCAAGGGGGTGGGGAGACTTCAGAGGACATGGGGAAGATGGTGACAGGTCCACAGCGAATCCTGGGAATGTGTGTGTACTTGGAGGAGGCGTTGGGCATACATTGGAGAGTGGGCTGCTTGTGGAAGTGTGAAAGAGGCATGTGTCCTGGCGTAAGTGCAAGGAGACAGTCTGAATGGGAGAGATTTGGGATTTGGTTAGATTTTCGTGGGTGAGGAGGGAGAGACAGAGAGTTCGTTTCTGTGTGTGTTGGCTTTTATTTCTGAGAGGAAAATATACCTGTGTTAGTTTATATTTCCAAGACGGGAGTGTGCCTGAGTTAGGTTGTATCACGTTGTATTTTGAAAGGATAAACTGGATATGTGTGAATACATGTAATATATTTTATTTTTCTAGAGGAGAAAGAGTGTGTCAAGTTGTATTTCTGAGAGGGGACTGTGTTTGTGTGTGAGTGTGTATATGAGGGCCTCAGAGGCACCACCAACCGTGTCATTGACATTGTCACTCACATACAAGCCAGATGAAGTCCTTCATTTGAGACCCCCCCCACCCATTACAATCTGGGCCTCAAACCTCAGCTGTCACATGGCCAGTGTGACATCCATTGGCCACACCTGCCGCACGTGTGTCCCAACACGCCTTGGGCTGGCTGAGCCTGTCTGCAGCGAAGGGCGGAACCCCTGATCCCTCAGGGTCTGTCGGCTCCTCAGGCCCCAGAGTGCACACACAGTGCCCTGAGGGCCTTCCCCCCAACCCCGCATCTAGAGGCCTCCTCTGCTTCTGGTACCCCAGCCCCTCAGCCCACTCCTCTTGCCTCACCCCACCCCCAGTGGTCTGACTGGTTCCCAACAAAAACACCCTAAGAATGAGCTCATGGAGAAGCTGCCGCCTCCACATGCCCCGCCCCACACACCCAGCAGAGGAGGGTGCCTTCAGTCCAGGTCACACAGCCGGGAGGTCTGGACCAGGGTATCTAGGGCCCTTGGGGTGGCAAGGGCTGGTCAGATGAGCTAGGGGCTGGTAGGAAGCCACAAGCCAGCTGTTGGCCTTCTTTTGGTCATATTTGGGGTGTTGGAGTTGCCCTCATGGCTGAGGAGAGGCAAAGCTAGATTAGAATGTTCCCAGTTGAGGGCTGGCCAGGATGGGTGTGGGATAGGGTGCTGGCTGGAAAAAGAAGGCTATGGAGGCAGAAGGCTGGCGGGGATGGCTGGATAGGGAGATAACTAGGAGTCCTGCTGGTCAGAATGGCATGGAGGCTGAGGGGCTGGCTTGCCTGGCCTGGGCAATCATTCCCCAATCCCGGTTGCCCCCTAGGAACAGCAATGTCTGTGCAGGTGGCAGCCCCCGGAAGTGTGGGGCTGGGCCCAGAGCGCCTGAGTCCTGAGGAGCTGGTGCGGCAGACACGACAAGTGGTGCAGGGGCTGGAGGCCCTACGTGCAGAGCACCATGGCCTGGCTGGGCACCTGGCGGAGGCCCTGGCGGCACAGGGCCCAGTGACTGGCTTGGAACTATTGGAAGAAAAGCAGCAGGTGGTGAGCCATTCGCTGGAGGCCATCGAACTAGGGCTAGGCGAGGCCCAGGTATGAGAGGGCCACCTGTGGGGGAGGAGGCTCGGGCCTGGGGGGAGGCCCAGGAATGGGGGCCTATGTATGCAGGGGCAAGCCGGGGGTAGGTGAGACCTAGGGGAGCCAGGCCTGGGAGGGGGAAGCTCTAGGCCAGAATTGGGGTCCCTGGGAAGCACTGGGAGGGCCCCTGAGTATGACAGGAACCCCTGAACCAGATGGGGTCCTTCCATAGAACTGTGGGTCCTGGGGAAACTTTGGGATGCATGGGTGGGACATGAAGTGTCCCTGGGCATAATGTATACGCCTGGGTGAAATCAAGGGGTCCCTGGGTAGGATTTGGGTATGTGCCTGGGAGCCTCCGTGCATCCTTGGAGTCACACTGGAAGGGTTTCTAGAAGCTGGGGGATCCTGGATAGAACAGGGGTGCTCTGGCTTGCCTTGAGGCCCTGGCAGGGTAGGGACCAAGGGTCCCTGACTCTTGATCCCCAACCTGAGGCAGGTGCTGCTTTCCCTCTCGGCACATGTGAGCGCACTGGAAGCCGAGAAGCAGCGGCTGAGGGCTCAGGCCCGGCGGCTGGCCCAGGAGAACGTGTGGCTGCGAGAGGAGCTGGAGGAGACACAGCGGCGCCTGCGGGCCAGTGAGGAGGCTGTGGCCCAGCTGGAGGAGGAGAAGAAGCACCTTGAGTTCCTCGGGCAGCTACGGCAGTATGACACACCTGCTGAGAGCCAGGTGCTGTGGGCCGGGCGAGGGCCGACCCTCCTTAGATAACCCACCGCTCCCCAACCCTCCACGGAGCCTCAGTGTTTCTAGACCCTCAAAGAACCCTCCAACCCGCTAGAACGTCCACAGGAGCCTCCCAGCTGCTCCACAAAGCCCCAGGTCCTCCCCAAGCAGGCCGGCAACCCCAGAGGCCCCTGACCACCACTTCTGTCAAACCCTGAGAGATTCGGGACCCAGTCCCTGGAACAAACTCCTAACCCTCTGACTTCCCACTTTCCTGTCCTCTCCGCAGCAGCCCGAGTCCCCACCTCGCCGAGACAGCTTGGCCTCCCTGTTCCCCAGTGAGGAGGAGGAGAGGAAAGGTGGGTGTGCGGGGAGACGTGACTATGGGGAGCTCAGCCATGGAGGACCAAAGGGCAAAGCTGGGGAGGGACTGCTGAATCCCAAGGTCTCTAAGCAGCAGATGAGAGGGGTCAGGGCCGGGTGTCAGGCGATGAAACAGGTGGCTGTGGGTGATGACAGCAGGCAGGTGAGACTGGAAGGTACAAAACCAGGCAGGCCACAGCCCCACGAGCCAGGCAGGTGCCCATGTTCACATTCCACGAGCCAGTTAACTGCCTGGGATCCCCATCTCAGAAGTCAATGCAGGGGCCCATGGTCCCAAGGGGCAGCTGGGCAGCGACGCAGCTGTAGTTCTTGGGTGAAGGAGTCACCTCGTGTGGGGCTGGAGGGGTAGGAGGACTGTAGTGACTCGGTGCCTGCCACTCCCAGGTCCTGAGATGGCAGGGGCCGCAGCGGCTCAGCAGGGTGGCTACGAGATCCCAGCCCGCCTTCGGACCCTACACAACCTTGTGATCCAGTACGCGGGGCAGGGCCGCTATGAGGTGGCCGTGCCGCTGTGTCGCCAGGCCTTAGAGGATCTGGAGCGGAGCTCAGGCCACTGCCACCCTGATGTGGCCACCATGCTCAATATCCTGGCACTGGTGTACCGGTGAGGGCCACAGCTGGCCACAGCTGGAGTGATTCCCAAGGGTGGGAACCACTGTTGGGTGGTAGAGGGGGACCCTAGTGTCCTGCTTTGTCAGCATGGGTCACTGGGGGTGATGGGGGAAGGAGGATAGAGATCTGGGGAGGCCAGTGTGACCCAGGCAAAGAGGAGTCAGGTAGCGCGGGTGACAGAGACCCCAACAGAGTAGAGACAATAGGGTGGCCAGAGATTTGGCAGTGAATTGGGGGGTGCAGGGACCCTGTGCTAGACTTAGGTGTGGGGAGACCCAGAAGGGATCCCCAAAGGGTGCCACCCATGCTTGGTTCAGCCAGGTCCCTGGGCCTGCTACCCCAGATTGTCTGACTCCCCATCCCTGGGCCACCCCGTAGGGACCAGAACAAATACAAAGAAGCCACAGACCTTCTCCACGATGCCCTGCAGATTCGGGAGCAGACATTGGGCCCTGAGCATCCTGCAGTGAGTTGGGGCCCAGGAGGAAGGGCTGTGGGCTGTGCCTTCCCATCCCTGACCTGCCTCCCCCAAACTGCAGGTGGCTGCCACCCTCAACAACCTGGCTGTTCTCTATGGGAAGCGTGGGCGGTACCGTGAGGCAGAGCCCCTGTGCCAACGTGCCCTGGAGATCCGTGAGAAGGTCCTGCCTCCCTGCCCAGCCCGAGTCCCTTCCCATTCGATCCCAAAGTGCTCCCTGATCCTGTGGTCCCCCTTTTTATGCCCTTTGCACTGGATATTGTAAGCCCACCATTTGAAACTAGAGCACCCATTCCCATGACCCGCCACCCTTGACCTTCTAGGAGCTCCCTTTGATCTTGATTCCTGACTTCCCTTCTTTTAACTCACCTCATATGCCCCCAACCCCTGATCTACCTATCCATTTGACCTTGTATCCCAAGGTCATGGTGGTTTCTGGACCACCATGACCTCTGACCTGATGAGTCCCATTTGATGGTGTAACTTCTGCTCCCACCTCATGTAACTCTCCTCTTTGAGCCTGTAATCCCGAACTTGTGACCTCCATTATGGCTGCTGGCATCATGTGACACACCAATCCTGGATGACCCCGATGACTTGTGAACCCATGACCCCTAGGTCCTGGGCGCCAATCACCCAGACGTGGCCAAGCAGCTCAACAACCTGGCCCTGCTCTGCCAGAACCAGGGCAAGTTTGAGGAGGTGGAGCAGCACTATGCCCGAGCCCTGAGCATTTATGAGGCCCTGGGCGGGCCCCATGACCCAAACGTGGCCAAGACCAAGAACAACCTGGTGAGGGTGCCATGGGCCCCGGGGTGGGGGGTGGGGTGGGGGGTGGACAGGTCACACGATGAGAGGCACTCATTGGCTCCAGGATGTGATGCTAGAGACCAGGAGCAACCCCCTCTACCAGGTCCATGAAGGGGTCCCCCAAGACTCAGCTTCCCAGCTGAGCCCTGACTGGTGAGATCGCTTAGCACAGATGTGGAAGCGTCAGGGAACAGGCAAGTTGGTGGCAGCCAGAGAACGGCTCCAGTGAAAGAGGACGCTGGAGAGATTGGTGGGGAGCAGATGATAGCATCAGACATTTATTGAGCTTTAGATCCCCTGTGTAGTACTTTTCCTGTACAATCTGTTTTTTAAGGGGCCCTGTGAGGTAGGTGTTTTTGTCGCCCCCATTTTGCAGATGAGGAAACTGAGGCACAAAGAGGTGGTGTCACTGGCCCAAGATAGAGCAGGAAAAAGGCCGGGCCAGGAAGTCTCGTGCCCTAGGTCGCCCAGGCAGACGGGGTGGCGTCAGGCTCCAAGCCCACTCTGCCGTGGGCGAAGGCCTTGAGTGGGATGGGGTCGAGGTGCCTGGATGTAGTGCCAGGGCCCGGGGAGTTCCCACACTCGAGCCAAGATCACAGGCTGTGCCCTTTCGCAGGCCTCAGCCTACCTGAAACAGAACAAGTACCAGCAAGCAGAAGAACTATACAAAGAAATCCTCAGCAGGGAGGACCTGCCCGCCCCTCTCGGTGAGCCCCCAGTCCCTCCCCGCCAGGTGGCTTCTCAGTGTCCCCACCACAACGGCCCCCATCTGTTCCCCAGGAGCCGCCACCACAGGCACGGCCGGTGACACAGCACGAAAGGTGAGGATGCCGTATGCGTCCGCCTCCAGGCTAGGAATGGGGAGTGGCTGGGATGGGGCTGACAGGTATCCCCGGTGCCCTCCCCAGACCCTTCGTCGGAGCAGCTCGTTCTCCAAGTTACGTGAGTCCATCCGGCGTGGAAGCGAGAAGCTGGTCTCCCGTCTCCGAGGCGAGGGGATGGCGGGGGCAGCCGGGTGAGTGTTGGATAAGGTCAGCAAAGAGCCCTGATAGCTGCGGCTTCCTCTATTCCCTGTCCTGCTCAAGAACCTTTCATGGCTCCCATCTTCCCTGGGACACATACAATCAAACCCGACGTTGAAGAGGTCTTCTCCAAGGTGGAAGCCAGACGTTCCTGGACTCACTTGTTTCCTCTGTAGGATGAAGAGAGCTATGTCACTCAACACGCTGAACGTGGATGGTGCAAGGGCTACTGGGACCCAGGTGAGGGGGAAGCCGGGCACCTGGGTCAAGGATAAAGTGGGGGGCCGTGCTGACAGGCCCAGAGGCGAGGGGAGGGTGGAGAGAGTCAGGCTGGCATTGGGAGCCAAGGGCCGGTAGGCTGGAATGGACCCGAGAACAGGAGAATGCATGGGTGAGGACAGAAGGATGAACAACGCAGCCACTGGGATGGACAAGCTGGCGGCCGTGCTGCTGGGGATAACTCTAGTGGCAGCTGGAGCAGGCGTGTCCTGCCCCTCGCCCACCCTTCAGCCATCCCTTGTGCCTGTCCCCAGTTCCCGAACCAGCACCTGAGTGAGGCTTCTCGGACCCTCAGCACCAGCACCCAGAACCTGGGCCCCCGCTAACGTCGACAGGACCACGAGGCTCAGCTTCTCAGGGAGAGTGGGAGAGGGGTGGGCAGACAGGGATCCTCTCATCCCCCTGCCTCTCGGGTGTACTGGGCTGCCCTCGCCTCCTGAGATTAAAGACTATAGATTTGGCAGCCAGGAGCGTCGGCCTGAGGTTTCCTTCCTGCGAGGACCTTCCAGTGCCTCTCCTGAGGCCCCCTCCAAGTCGCTGGGACCCAGGGCCGGGTAAGACTCGCGAGTCACCAGGAACACCTTTTGTGGCCCTGCCCGCACCTGATGCTACAGCTGCTGCGCAATCTGCTCGATCCTCCGCAGCGTCTCCTCCGACTCCAGCTGCTCCAGGCTAAGCAGGGACAGGCCCAGCTGATCCTCCTGCAGCAGAGAGACAAAGAAGGAGGGGTCAGGCCAGGGGCTAGGGAGACAGCTGCGGCACTTCCCCACATGCCCCCACGGGGGACACAGAGGTGGCTCACAGGACAGGATGCGTCAATTTGGAAACACCCATATAACGCAGGGAGTGCCTTCCCTGTAAACAGAAGACGACGACGGGCCAGAGGAGGAAGGTGGCAGCCAGGCAGCGGTGTCCCCGCTAGAGAAGGCTCAGCTTTCCAGAGGCCCCGCCGCCTGCTCACCCCACCTCCTCTGGCTCCCACGCACCTGCTCGTCTACCGGAGACACGCTGGTGGCTGTAGCCCTTGACTTCCCCCAGTTCCCAGGCCTGGCATGTGGGCATACACAAACCTCTTTGTCAAGGGCCCTTCCCGGAGGAGGGGCTTAGCCTGGGAGGGTGAAGGGAAGTGCGGGCTGCCTGACTCAGGCTCACCCGGTGGAATGGCTGTGCCATCTGCCTCAGGAAGTACTTGGCCACCTGGACCCCCTCATCCACAGTCAGGTTGAGGTTGGCATCAGTAAGGTGTTCTTGGATCCAGCGGGGCAGCTTCCCCCGCTTGTCTGCCCGGGCAAACCGCTGGGCAGGAGGGTGGGAGAGAAAGGGAGTGTCAGGACCCTGGGTTGGTGGGGGCCTAAGGCCACCCTGCCCAACTCTCCCCATCTGGAAAATGACTAGGGGAACAGCCAGGTTGGCGGGGCCCCCTGAACCCGCACCTTGTCAGCGAAGACCATGAGGCCATAGTCCGTTTTGCCCCTGATGGCCCGACCCACACACTGGGCCGCATGGCGCATAGCATCGAAGGTGAGAAAGTCGTTCTCTCGGATTTGGAACTGGTCCCGCAGGTACTCCAGCCGCGCCTGTGGGTGAGATGGGGGAGCGGTCCCCTCCTGCCTGTCCCTACACATTCAGCCCCTTCCCCACACCACAAAAGTCCCAGGATTGGGGGACAAGAGAGGCCTTAACATCCTACCCACCCCAGGTGCTGCTCACCTTGAGAATGCGGCTCTGGGTGTAGACATAGGGGACGCCAAACATGATGACAGCCCGCCCGAAGTGGTGCACTGGAAGTCGGGGCAAGAAAGGGGTCACCAGGATGACTGGCTGGAGAGCTACCCTCCTGTGGCCCAGGAGTGGGGCGAGAGTGGGTGTGCTCCGAGGGCCCCACTGGGTTTCCAGGGACATAGGGGCGGCCCCTGTTGTGCCCAGGCTGTGGGGTGGTGCCCTGGGGGAGCAGAAATGGCCAGAGCTCCAGGCAGGCTCTTGGGGAAGGGAGAGCCTAGTCCACTCACCAAAGTCGATTCCCTCAGACACTTTGCCTCGAGCCACGGAAAGCAGGATGGCCCCACGGCCGTTCTCGCAGGCCTGGGGAAGGGGGGCCAAGACAGAGCTGTGGCCCCTCAGAGCTGTGCCCTTTGGCCCCTCTCTCAGCACCCCCCACCCCCACCTACCTCCTGGTACTTCTCCAGGGCAACACTGGTCTCAGCCCCATCTTGGGTCTCGATAAAGAGCAGCTTGTTCCTCTGGATGTTTTCGAGGATGCCCTAGGGAAAGACACCAGGCAGGCCAGGGTGTGTGTTGGCAGCAGGATTAAGCACACAGGCGTTTTGCCTAAACTCAACTCTGCCCCAGATTCCCTTCTCTCCCCAGCGGAGACTTGGGAGGGAGGGTGGTGGCACTGGCAAGCCTCACTGCATTTGGGAAACCCTGTGATCCGGGCCGGGAACCAATCCCTACATCTCATCTTTTGCTCAAGTGGGTAGGCATGTGGCCCAAGGTGGCCAATCAGGACACGCTACCCGCCCCCCAAGGCAGTAACTGGTGGAAAAGCTGAGGTAGGACAGGCAGAGCCAATCAGAGGATGCGCAGAGATGTCATGTGATGCTGTAATAGACACGTGATCAAGGACACAGAGACCAGTGGAACAGAATGGAAGATCTAGAAGACATAGCCCCTCACAGATGGACACCTGTGCCTTTCAGTGGGAAGAGCTCTTTTCAATTAATGGGGCTGAAGCAACTGGATTTGCATAGGGGGAAAAAAAATGAACCTTGACCCCAACCTCACACCATACACAAAGATAAATGTGAGGTACCTCACAGACCTAGATGTGAAAGCTGAAACGACAAAACCTTCTAGAAGGAAACACTGGAGACTATCTTCGTGACCTTGGGGTAGGCACAGGTTTCTTAAATAGGACACAAAAGGCACTTAGGATGTGGGGCTCGGGTGGCTAGCAGCCACCTTTCCCACTGTGGAAAGAGCCTGTCTGAGGACAAGACAAAGGTCTTGGCCGTGAGTGGATGAGGTTCCCACCCCCACCATTCTCTGATGCTTGGATTAGCCAGGTTCACTCATGTCATCCCAAAGAGCTTGCTTTCACCTCCTCCTGAGCTGGGCCATGGGGCACTCAGAAACTGAAAGGACAGAGCGNTGGATGGGGAAGAGGCCTGATCACTGCACTGTACACCTGAAGCTGATGTTGTATAATATTGTATGTCAACTATAAGTGAATATATATATATAGTCATGGGACGTGGAGTATAGTGTGGGAGTGGAGTCAAGGGATTTGTAATAAATATGTATGATATTGGGGGGAAGTGGGGTGGCGGATTGGGGGGGGTTGTCACTTCGAGGAGTAAAAAGTATAACTATTGCACTGTGATGTACAGCTGAAACTAATTCTAAAAAATGTGTATTTCATAATAAAAAAACAACAACAAACAAATATTCTATGTGTCATATATCTATTAATATTATGGTAGTTTCTAATATCCTTTTAGCTCTTTGTACATGCTAAGGGTACACATGCAATATCGCACCCAATCTTATCAACAAATGTATGAAGCAGGTACTTATTTATCCCCATTTTACAGAAAGGAAGACTGAGGCCCAGAATGCAGAAATCTCCTCTCTAAGAGTACATAACTAGTAAGTTTCAGAGCCAGGAAGCCAGGCCTGCCAGCCTCCAGGAACTGCCTTTCTAACCTCTACCAGCCTGGGGGAAAGTAGGAAGGCTCCCCAGAAGTGTGCGTGCCTCCGCCATGAAAAGATGAGTCAGAATTTTATGTGTGAGAAGAGAATTCTATGCGTGGCCCTTGCATATCCCCCTGAGAGGTCTGGTCTGGGAATCTAAAACTCCTGGTTGAATAGAAGAGTTTCCTCAACCCTGGGGCTTTGGGTGAGGGAAGAAATGGGCACTCACCTCAGGATGAATACACAAGTTCTTTCGGGAGCTCAGAGCCAGCCCCAAAAATGGCAGCTTCTCGCCCTCCTGTTTCTCATAGAAGTTGAGCAACTTTCGAAGCTCTTCAATCACCTGTGCCAGAAGAGAAGGGAGGGGAAACTCGGCCTCACTGAAAACACAAGCCCCTGCCCAACCACGCCCCAGCCTCCCAAACACAACCCCCAAGCTGTGATGGCAACCACAGGGGAACCAGCGAAGTCCGGGGAGAGTGAAGAAGCACAGGTATTGGCTCTAGCTCACCTTCTCAATCTCAGGCACAGTTCTTGAGCAGTAGATGAGTTTAGTCACCTCCAGTGGATATGCCTGCCGACAACAGTGGGCTCAGCACATCCAGCCCCTTTCCTCTTCCCCTTCCACAGGCCCAGTGGGTCACTTACCCGCTGGTATGCCATGATCAGGGCCAACAGGGACACTGTCTTCCCAGTGCCTGAGGGCATCTCCAGGACTCCATGGCCCTGCATGTTGGGGGAGATAGGGATAAGACACAGGCTCTCAGAACTTCAGGGATACCCTCCCTCCAGAATGCCACCATCTTGAAACAGCAGGCCAATACAGCAATTAAGTTTGGGCAGTGGGTTTGGACCTCATTTCTTTGTTGAGTGGCCTTAGGCCAAGTGCTTTCACCTCTCTGGCCTCAGTATCCTCATCTCTAAAAAGGCCTAATAAGTTCTTCTTTGTAGCATGATTATGAGGATTAATGAAAAACCGGGGGTTAAATATTTAACATAGTATCTGACATACAGTGAGCCATTTTTCTTTTAATTTAGCAAACACTTCACACTTACTCTGTGCCTGGCAGTATTTCTAAGTGTCTTCATCAGGGTTTGTCAACATCAGCTCTATTGACATTTTGGAGCCGGATAATACTTGGTTGTGGGGGGGCTGTCCTGTGTACTGCAGGATATTTAGCAGCAAATGTGGCTTCAAAACACTATATGCTAGTAGCACCCCCACTCCACTGGTATGCCAACCAGCAAAGTCTCCAGGCATTGCCAAATGTCCTCTGGGAGTCAAAATCATCCCCAGTTGAAAACCATGCCTTACTTAGTGAATGAATTCATATGACCCTCACATTAACCTCTGAGGTAGGTACTATTAATATGCCCATTTTGGGCGAGGGGGAGTAAGTGATTTTCCCATGGGCACACAGCTGTGGGTCTGGAATTCCAACCCTAACTCCGAAGTCTACATATTCCCAGCCACAGAGTAGCTCAGCCTTTCATAAATGTCAGCTGCTGCTATTATTAACTTATTTTTGTTTCTTTGTTGTTGTTTTCTTTCTTTTATTAACTATTATTATTTTAGATAACGGGAGGTTTTGGAGTTCTGGCTCCCCAAGGGCCTCTAATTTCTAATCTAGACCTCTGGCAATCTCAGTCTTAGCCGCCTGTGTGGCAGCCCCACCTTCAGGTAGGCAGCGCCGGGCGGGGCCCACCCACCTTGGCGTCCAGCGTGCGTTTGAGCTCCAGCATATAGGAGAATTGCTCGGGGTAGATGTAGTCGTACGGGAAGTAGACCAGCAGCCCGTCCACGTTGAGCCTGGCGGCGGGGGCCGCCGAGTCAGTCCCGCGTCCCTTAAGCCCTTCTCCAACCCCCACGCTCCCCTGCCGTCGGGCTGAGGAAGGTTACCTGCCAGGCACTGGCCTGCCGGTCCCCCCGGATATACCCCCGTTCCCCAAGAGCCTCTGGGTCCCCTCGGCATCTCCACGCTGCCCATCCCCGTTACTGCACCGTGGGTCTCGGCCGCTATCCCCTCCCCATCCCTTCAGCCTCCCCTCGCCCCTCGGGGACCCCGGGCTCGCCCACCGGTCCCCCCATCTTCCAAGTCCCCGCGCCCGCTCGAGAGCCCTGACACCCAGCCCCCCTCTCACTTCATGGCGGCGGCCGGAGCGAGAAGCGCCGTCGATCCGCCCCCTCATGAATATTCAGTGAGGCAAGATCCATGGGGCGTCCTCGAGGCGCTGCTCCACCTTCCTCATGACGCCACTGGCTGATCCCTCCCGTCACTCTACTCGGGTAGAGCCAATCGGGATAATGCGCGTGCGCACGGCAATACGAGGGCGGGCTCACCGGAGAGGCGCTGCCAGAGGCGTCGCTGAGGATCGCCGAAGACCAAGAACAAAACATGGAAGAAAGAGAACCGAGAGAATCGATCTTATTCATTAGGATTAGGTCTTCTGCATCTGCTCAGATTATCTGAGTAGCGAAGAGAGTCTAGGGGAAAATGACAGGAAAACTGGGGACCTCTTCGGGGCCCACGAATTAGGAATTGTTTCGCCGCACCAGACAAACGTACACTTTTTTTTTTTAAATTGGGGAATTGGGGGGATGGGTACAGTGCTGGGGAATTGGTCCCCAGGGGGAAGGGGAACAGACAAGTTGCTGTTGTTTTGTTCTTCAGTCTAGTTGTGGAGGACGTTGCTTCACTGGCCCAAGTTGGCACCATCATTGCANCTAAACCATCAGGAGGCTGTCAGCTCTACCTTCAAAGCCTATCTGCAATCTGACCACTTCCCCCACTCCCTCCCCTGTCCAGCTGCCACCACCTCTGCCTGGCACTGTAGTTCCCTCCTCACTGTACTCCCAGTGCCTACCCATGCTCCCTTCACAGCAGCCAGAGGGACCTTGTAAAATCCTGAGTCAGGTCACAGCCCTGTCTTGGTCAGAAGCCTCCCCACAGCTCCTCACACCCTTCCTGGGGTCCAGGATCATCTGAGGAAACCTGCCATTCCAACCCATTTTCTCTTGCTCACATGCTCCTGCCTAACTTTCGAAAACCACCAGGCTCACTCTACCCCAGGGCCTTTGCACTTGCTGGCCCTACTGCCTGGAAAGCTTCCCAAGGTGGCTGGCTCCCTTTGGTGATTTGGGACTCTGCTCAAATGTCAACTCCTCAGAAAGGCCTCTTCCCTGGCCACCCTGGCCACTGCAGGTCTGCTCCAACATGACAACCAATGTGTTTCTCATGAAAACTATCACTTTCTGGAATTATCTTGTTTGTTTGCGCCTTCACTACCTGTCTTCCCCTCTAGAATATAAGTCCCAGAGGTCAGGGAAGTGGTCTTTCTTGGTTCCTGCCTGGCCTGTTTATTGACTAGATGAATGAATTCACATATTCAATTTCACTTAGTGTAAAAAAAAATCAAGTCCTCTGTGCCCAGCCCCATGCAGGGCACACACCAGTAGCCGAGACATCTCTGGTCCCGTTTTCTCAGGGCTCACAGTCTAGTGATAGGGACACAGACCTATCCCCAGTGACTACCCAAGAGTGGGCAGGGCTAGGATGGGGGAGACCAGAGGGTAGGTGTCTTGAGACCAGCCTGGAGGTCACAGAGGGCTTCCTGGAGGAGAGGACATCTCTACTGAGCCAAGAACTGAAGGATGAGGGGGACATAGTTGGAGGCTGGAGGATGGGGAAGGATGTTCCAGGTAAAAGAACGTGACGTGTTGGTAGATAGGTAAGCGGGGAGGAGAGGAGAAAGATAGCCTGAGAGGGAGACAGAGTGGGACAGAGAGATGGACACAGAAGGAAACTTCCAGCAGGACTTGCTGATTGAGGGGCTCTGGAGTAGGGGACAGACTCTCCGTCCTCCTGCTGAGGCCGGGCCCAGCCGCGAGACATGAGGCAGGCCTGACCTGGTTTCCTGGATAGAGGAGTAATCCCCAGGGATCAGCCTGAGCCCTCAGCCAGCTTAAAACTGCGGAAGGGGAGGGAATGCTGCCAGACAAAGGTGTTAAAGCCTCCGGATCACTTCCCCTCTCCCTAGCAAGCTGGAAACCCGAGTATCATCAACTCCTCTCCCCCAAGCTTCCCACATACAGGCACCAAGTCCCAGTCTCTTTACCTCCCGTCTCTCTCTCCAGCCCCTCCCTTTCTCTCGTGCAGCCCTTCCCAGGCTCCTCCTCTCCTGACCCCAGTCCCTGCCAGAAGAATCTTTCTAAAGCACAAATCTGCCCATGCCCCTCCCTTGTTCAGAACTTGCCATGGCTCCCCAGTGCCCTCAGGTACAGAACGACCAAGCCCTTACCACACCCTAAGTGTGAGCTGACCCCACAGAACTTCTCGGGCCTCATCTCATACCATCGCCACGCCCATCCTTCTCCAGTCTGCAGCCAGAGGGAGCTTCTGAAAATATGAATCTGAGCACAAGGCTCACTCGCTCACAAGAACTGCTGGTGGCTCCCCAGTGCCCTCAAAGCCCAAACTCCTGAGACCAGCCCTACGTGGTCCTAAGTGCCCGAGTCCTACACACAATCCTCTGGGCTCTGTTGGGATCCTGACTGCAGCTGGCAGGGGGCCCAGCAGAGGCAGGAAGTGGTGTGCTTACCCTTGGAGTAGGTACTGACAAGAGTGGCAAAGTTAGCCAGGAGGGTGAGGGGGGAGAAGTCAGCGAGGTCAGCAATCTCCAAGGTGTGCAGGAGGGAGCGGAGGCGCTCTGCGCAAAATCTGGTGGTGAGGCAAATGAGGGTCAGGGGTAGTGCGAAGCGAAGACAGGACACGCCCCTCCTCCACTGTCATGCTTCCGCCTCCCCAGGTGACTGGGTGCTCCATGAGGGCGGGGACTAGGGCTGTGTCACCTCTGTGTCCCCACATTGTACAACTGCATGTCACACAGAGCCACGGCGGTCCCGGTACAGTGGCACATACAGAGCAATAATCACACATTCCAGAATCATGCGGTCACACGTCACACAATCTGGTACGCAGGTCTCAGTCAAAACAGGAGATCCACAACCACACCTAGAATCCCAGTCACAACATGAATCCTGCATGGCCACGCGATCATACACTTATACCTAGAACCTCACACAGTCTGTCACACTCGGCCACACTAGTGACACATACCGCCTCCGAGTCCCACATGCCCACACACCCTCGCAGAGTCACACACACTACATCACACTCATGCACACACAAGGCCACCCAGCCACAAACAATGATGGTCAGGCTTGAGGCTCTCACCACTTGGGGGCAGGTCATGGAGAAGGAACCCCTGGCTTGGACCCAGGTGGACAGTCAGTTTAAAACCTGCCTCCTGAACGTCATTTCTTCAAGTCTATCTTCTCTCCCCTTCCTCTCCCCTCCGCCCCCAACCTCCTACCCCTCTGGGCTCCCCCATCTCAGCCCTCCCTGCTCTGGTTGTCCCTATCTGGAGATGGGTCTATCTCTCCCCGCTAGACTAAGCCCAGGAGGGCAGCACCAGGGCTGTTTCGGTCACCACTGTGTCCCCAGCACAGAGCAGGCACCCGGGGAACATGTGTTGAGCGGCTAAGATCCTATCTTTGCCTTCACAAGTCTCCCTGGGGGACTTCCGGTAAGATGGCGGAATAGACGGACGCTGTGCCAACTGCCTCACAAGTCTCCCATTGGGGACAGACTGCCTCACCCCCTCAGAGATGGACCGGCCAGGGGCTTCAGAGCCCTACAGGCCTGGCTTCGCATTACTACCCCACCCAGTGCTGTGTGACTCTGGGCAATGGCTTCCACACCGAGTGACAGTGTCCTTATCTGCAGAACAGAGACACCATATTGAGATTCCAGGAGATACAGAATGTGAAGTGCTCAGCTCAACATCAGTGCTCAAGACAGGGGAGGTATTTATATCGCTGCTTGCTCATTTAACCACCACAGAAACCCAAGATTAAAGACGATGACTCTCAACCCATTTTACAAAAGAGGTTCAGAGAAGACTAATAACCCACCCAAAACAGCAAAGGAAAAGTACAGGACGCCCCGCCCTACTGCCAGATCCACTCTTTTGCCCTCAGGCTTGGGGGAACAATGAGAGGCGCCAGTGGGAGGAGCCGGGTCCAGGGGGTCTGGGGCATTTCCCTCCAGCTCTCGCTCTGCTGGGCCTGATCAGGAGCCCCTCTTCAGGGCCGCTGTCTCCCCTGCCTGGGGTAGAAATACCTCTGAGCTCTTGGAAGTACCCGGGGCCTTGCCACCTGTGATGGCTCCTCCGCCCCGCCCACCCCCTCTGTAAATAGTGCCTCCTTCAAAATCTCTTCAGGTAAAAATTCTCTGATCAAGCCATGTGCTGCCTGCCTGTCAGGCTCCTGGCCAACACAGGGACCAAAAACCAGCTCTGACCTTGCCCTTGGACCTGCCTGCTCTGGCCAACAGGTGTCACGCGTGCTCCCCCCCCAATTCTCACTTACAGCTGACACTGGCATCATGGTGGCCCCAGGCCACAGGTGCAGAGGACAAGGCTCTGCGAGGGCCCAGGGCCTGCCCCCCCACCACCACCACAGGGACCCAACACCCCCAGCTGTGTGGGGCAGCACCTGAGGGGCTTGCGCTGGATGCACACGCGCTGCGCCAGGCTGCTCAGGAAGGCGGGGGGACTCTCCTGAACCACATGCTGCACGCGCAGCCGCCACTTGACGTACTCCAGCAGCCGCCGTAGGAAGCCCAGGAAGTGCTCTGCTGTGCGGATGGAGCCCGGCACCGCCTCTGCGGGAAGGAGGTGTCAGCTGCCACGCCACAGGGAGAGTGGGAGCAGGGCCAGGAGCGGGTCGCAGCAGGGCTAGCAGCTCACCCTGCAGCACCTCGTCGGGCAGCACGGGGTTGGCCAGGTGGGCGTTGGTCTCCCGGGCGGTACTGGCCTCCCGCAACCCTTCCACCAGGCGCCGGTACTCCTCCCGCAGACGCTGCTCGTCGGTCTCCTTGATCCTGCGGGGAGACAGGTTGTAGGAAGAGCAGGAGACACGTGAGAGGGCACTGAGATGGGGCTGGTGCCCCTGGAGGCAGGTCAGGCAGAGAACAGGGGCTTGGGAGAGGCAGGGGCTGGATGGCTGGGCCAGGGCCAGCGCCTGGGTCGACCAGCCACTTGGGCCACCCACCTGAGCACTGCCTTCTGCAACGTCTCCAGGTTGCCCTGACATCGGTCGAGGGTCCGGCGGGTGAGATTGACACTCATGGAGTCGATGCAGACATTGTCTAGAGAGGAGCGGGGAGAGATCTGGGCTCAGGCGGGCAGGCGGGGGGTGGGGAGGGCGGCGGCCTGAGGGGCTGGCATCACTTCCTTGCCCTGGCTTCCTCCTTACCAATGTTGTGGGCCTCGTCGAAGACCACGACAGCCTTGCGGGCCAGCTCCTTGGACACCAGATCAGCAATCTTGGGGTCCAGGAGGTAGTGGTAGCTGTAAACCACCACGTTGGCATGCAGGATCTACGGGGTGAGAAGGGCAGCGTTACCCCAGCCTAACTGCCACCTCCCACCCGCCCACACCATCACATCACTTCCTCACAGGTCCACAGAGGTAAGGTAAAGATGGACACGCAGACACAGACAGATAAGACACAGAGGCGAGGCAAGGCACACATATAAGCAAGTTGATAGAGACGGAGAGGTATCTCCCAATCTCCATAGGGAGATACATACAGGCAGACAGACAGACACAGGTAATCAGATAGGCAGGCAGCCTATAACCCTCACACATGCCCTCTGCCCACCCCCTGCAAGCCTCCTCACTGAATAGCGGGCAAGGAAATATGGGCACCAGCCCTGGCGCCGCCCCACGGCCTTCAGGTCATCCAGGTTGTAGATGCCAGCAGGGAGAGGCACTTGGCGTCCGTGAACGTCAAATTCCTGGGGTGGGGCAAGAGGATGCCTGGGGGTCAGGTGGGCTGTCACAAGGGGTCTGGCTCGCCCTCCCTTAGCCCTGCTCCAGCAGGCACCTCATAAAAGCGGCAGTGGGGCAGGCTGGGGTCCTGCTGGTACTGCGCCCGCACGTAGGAGGCTGTGAGGCTGTGGCATTTCCCATCGACATCCTTCCCAAAGCGCAGGGGCGTCACCTGGGGAGATGGGGGATACATCTCAGCACTGAAACAGGCTGAGAATCCCAAACAATGTTGGAACCTTGGGGCTCTACACCTCACAGCTGGGTGCGATGGAAGCCTGTTCGGTCTGGGGTGAGACTCGAGAATTTGGGGAAAACTCAAACCTTAACCTATTTCATTATTGAACAGTTAAGGCAGTTGAGAACTTATTGTAGGGATGCAAGAGTGGCAAAATTGTTACTCTTTAATTATTACTTTTAAAACATGAAGCCCTATATATAATGGATTATCATTCAGTCATAAAAATGGAAATCTGGCCATTTGCAACAACAGGGAGGCACCTTCAGGGCATTACACTAAGTGAAGTAAGACAGGCAGAGAAAGATGAATACCACATGATCTCACTTACAGGTGGAACCCAAAGGAAGGTAAGAAGGAAGGGAGGGAGGGAGGGAGGGAGGAAGGAAGGAAGGAAGAAAGAACCAAGCTCATAGATACAGAGAAGAGATTGGTCGTTGCCAGAGGCCAGGGTTGGGGGTGGGTAAAATGGGTGAAGGGGGGTCAAAAGGCACAAACTTCCAGGTAGAAGATAAATAAATTATGGGAATATACTATACAGCATGGTGACTATAGTTAAAAACACTGCATTGCATATTTGAAAGTTGCTAAGAGAATCGACCTTAATTTGCATCACAAGAAAAGTTTTTTTATAACTACGTAAGGTGACAGATATTAACTAGACTTATTGCAGTAATCATTTTGAAATGTATACAAATATCAAATTATGATGTTGTACACCTGAAACTAATATGTCAATTATACCTCAATAAATACAAAACATTAAGCTCTGAAGATTCTTTAGCTTGTAGATAAAGGATAACTGCTTTACTTTTAAAATGCTCAAACACCCAGGACCCTGGCAAGGTCTAAGAATCAGAGGAGGTTCTTATCGCACAGTATGAGAACACGCCTTGCCCTTGCCCTGCTCTGTCCCCTCTGAGTTTCTGTTGGTGGCACCATCACAACCCAGGGCTGCCTTTCCTAAGAACAAAACCTTCTCCTTCACCAAAGGGAAGGCTCAAGACTGCCAACGCTTCCTTCTCCCTTTCCGTCAGTCACCAAGGCCTGTGCTACTTCCCTTTAATTATCATCCATCATATGTATTATTTCTCATATATATTCTTACAAATAATGTCACAGGATATATATTCCTTGAGTTACCACACATAAAGTGCTTAGAACAGTGCCTGGTGCACAGTGAGCCCGGTGGCTTTCTAACATAGTTCAAAAATAACAAATATTCTAGTCGGAGAAAGACAAATACCATATGATTTCACTTATATGTGGAATCTAAAAAACTGAATGAACGAGGCAAGTGGGCAGAGGTGGTCTCGGAGATATGGAGGAGCAACTGATGGCTGTTGGTTGGCAGGGGGTGGGGATGGGGGAGAGGAGGAGGGGGTTGGACAGCATAAATACGTAGCTGCAGTGTTGCCACAGGGACGTGGAAGACAGTTTGAGGAATGTAAT